>NC_077230.1:376567574-376662574 GCF_027887165.1 Monodelphis domestica | reverse complement strand
GCACCCCGACTGCTTTGGGGGAGCTCCCCAAAACCCATCCCTGACCTGGGAACTCGGGGGCCCCACTTTTGCTCATCCTCAAAGGCCTTTCAGCTCTCCTGCGAGCGGCAAAGTAACCCAGCCATGGAACCCAGGACAGCTTTTACTGAACAGAGAAAGCCTTTAGTACTACAGCAACAGAGTTCTCACTTCCCAAAGGGCTTTGTAATGTACTGGGGAGTTATGGCACCACTGGGGGGGGGATCCAAGTAGAGGGCATAACTGGGCTCTTCTCTCTCCACTTGTCTCTGTGTCTCTATCTTTGTCTTTCTGTCTGTGTCTCCCTCTCTCTCCCTCTCTGTCTCTCTCTCTGTCTCTCTGTCTCTCTGTCTCTGTCTGTCTCTCTCTCTCCCTCCCTCATTCTCTCTCTCTCTCTGTCTGTCTCTCTCTCTCTCTGTCTGTCTCTCCCTCTCTCTGTCTGTCTCTCTGTGTGTGTCTTTCTGTCTCTGTCTCTCTCTCCCTCCCTCATTCTCTCTCTCTCTCTCTTCTCTGTCTCTCCCTCTCCCTTTCTATCCTTCTCTCTCTCTCTCTCTCTCTCTCTCTCTCTGTCTGTCTGTCTCTCTCTCTGTCTGTCTCTCCCTCTCTCTGTCTGTCTCTCTGTGTGTGTCTTTCTGTCTCTGTCTCTCTCTCCCTCCCTCATTCTCTCTCTCTCTCTCTTCTCTGTCTCTCCCTCTCCCTTTCTATCCTTCTCTCTCTCTCTCTGTCTGTCTCTCTCTCTCTCTGTCTCTCTCTCCCTCTCTCTGTCTGTCTCTCTGTGTGTGTCTCTCTGTCTCTGTCTCTCTCTCCCTCCCTCATTCTCTCTCTCTCTCTCTCTTCTCTGTCTCTCCCTCTCCCTTTCTATCCTTCTCTCTCTCTCTCTCTCTGTCTCTCTCTCTCTTATCTCTCTCTCTCTCTGTCTGTGTGTGTGTCTCTCTCCCTCATTCTGTCTCTCTCCCTCATTCTGTCTTTCTCTCTCCCTCATTCTGTCTCTCTCTCTCCCTCCGTCTCTGTCTGTCTCTCTTCCCCTCCTTTCTCTCTTCCTCTCTCTCTCCCCTCCCTCCTCTCTCTCTCTCTCTCTCTCTCTCTCTGTGTCTCTGTGTGTGTGTCTCTCTCTCCCCCTCATTCTGTCTCTGTCTCTCTCCCTCTGTCTCTGTCTGTCTCTGTCTCTCCCCCTCCTTTCTCTCTCTCTCTCTCTCTCTCTCTCTCTCTCTCTCTCTCTCTGTCTCTGTGTGTGTGTCTCTCTCTCCCCCTCATTCTGTCTCTGTCTCTCTCCCTCTGTCTGTCTCTGTCTCTCCCCCTCCTTTCTCTCTCTCTCTCTCTCTCCCCTCCCTCCTCTCTCTCTCTCTCTCTCTCTCTCTCTCTCTCTCTCTCTCTCTCTCTCTCTCTCTCTCTCTCTCTCTCTCTCTCTCTCTCTCTCTCTCTCTGTCTCTCCTTTCTCTCCCTGTCTCTATCTCTGTATCTCTGTCTGTCTCTGTGCCTCTCTCTGACTCTCTCTGTCTTTCTGTCTCTGTCTCTGTCTCTGTCTGGGAAGCCTCTTCCCCCTATAGTCCAAAGGAGTAGAAGGACAAACTTAACCTCTCCTAGAGTCCTGGTTACACATCCTGCAAGACTCAGATGGAATTCCACCTCCTCCAGGATGGCTTCCCAGATGGTCAAATGTAGAGGGAATCTCCCCCTCTGAACTCCTAGAGCCCTTTGTACGGCCTTTATTATACGTTGACTTGTACTGTGGATAACTCTTCTGTCCTTGCTATTATCCTGGAGGCTCGGATAGAGGCTGAACCCGGGATCTTATCAGGATGGGGAATTCTCAGATGGGAAAACTTCTCCCGAGACGGCTCTGCTTCTTTTCAAATCAGTCTTAGGGAGCCGCTGGAGGCCCCGCAAGCGTAAAGCCCCGGGGGCGGGCGGGCGGCGGGCTCAGACCCCGCAGCTCCCGACTCCAAGGCCAGCTGTGCCCACGAACTACAATAGACTCGCCTTGCGTTCGCGACTAAGCCAGAAGGGAAAGACCCACAACGAACTCCGGCTTCAACCGGGACCGAGTCTTATTCACGTTCATATTCTCCTCCCAGATACTGCCCAGCTCTCCTGAAATGTTTGCTGAATGAATGATAAAAAGAGACGGAGACAGGGGGAGAGGTAGAAGGGGAAAGGAAGAGACAGACAGACAGACAGACAGACAGACAGAGAGCTAAAGAAAGAATTAGAGAAACAAGACTGGACTGTTGCTCTTGAGAGGTTAGTTTCTGTGGGGAGAGAGAAGCATTCTCAGAAACCGGCTCTCTGAGGTCGGGGGCTGGGGGCCCCCTAGTGGTCAGCTCTAGCACCTACACTTGCCATCCCATTCAAGGGTAACCCTCTATCTCTGAGGGAAAGGTGGAGGGGGTGCAGAGGGACAGAGATTGAGACAGAGAGGCAGAAGCAGAGACAGACAGACAGAGAGACAGAGAGGCAGAGACAGACAGACAGACAGACAGAGAGACAGAGGCAGGAGAGAGACAGAGGCAGAGACAGAGAGACAGAGACAGACAGAGGGAGACAGAGAGGCAGAGACAGACAGACAGACAGACAGAGGGAGACAGAGAGGCAGAGACAGACAGACAGACAGACAGACAGACAGACAGACAGAGACGGAGAGGCAGAGACAGAGAGGCAAAGGCAGGGAGAGAGACAGAGACAGACAGAGGGAGACAGAGAGGCAGAGACAGACAGACAGACAAAGAGAGAGAGAGACGGAGAGGCAGAGACAGAGAGAGAGACGGAGAGGCAGAGACAGACAGACAGACAGACAAAGAGAGAGAGACGGAGAGACGGAGAGGCAGAGACAGAGAGACAGGGAGAGAGAGAGAGAGAGAGAGGCAGAGGCCAAGACAGAGAGACAGGGAGGCAGAGAGAGACACAGAGACAGAGACAGACAGAGACAGAGAGAGGGGAAGGGAGAGAAACAAGAAGAGACAGCCCCTTATTCTGTGTATTGGCTCCAAGGCAGAAGAGTGATAAGGGCTGGGCAATTGGGGCTAACTGACTTGCCCAGGGTCACACAGCTGGGAAGTGGCTGAGGTCAAATTTGAACCCAGAACCTCCCATCTCTAGGCCTGACTCTCCATCTGAGCCACCCAGCTGCCCCACAAACCCTCTGCTTTTAAGGGGGGGACCCAAATCTAACCTGAGAAAGACTGCATTTGGGAAACGGAGCTGTGGCCTTTGGGTGGGCTCGGTGATCTCCAGCTTCCTTCTAGGCGCCTCATCATGAGGTCCCAGGGAGGCTGAGGAGTTGGGAGCTGAAGGGGACTCTGCCTCCCCTCCTAGAGACTCGGAGGGATCCTGGAGCCACTGGCCAGATTTGTTCAGTCCAAAGCAGAGGGCGGAGGCCAAGACACCCCAGTGGAAAGGACAGAGGCCAGGAGGTGTATCGGGGGGCCTGCTGCAATCCCTGGTGGGACTGTGCTGCTTGTTATCTGTGAGGCATCCTGGGAATCACTTCCCTTCTCTCCGGTGAAAGGGATGGACTAGCTCGCCTCAAAGCGTTATTTCCAGCCCCGAGTCTGTCAGAGATGTCCCTGGTGGCTGGATGAAGCTCAGGATTTCTTCCAGACTGCAGTTTGTAATTCCTCTTTCTCAGTAAGTAGAGAACGCTGCCAGTGGGAACCCGCCCAGAGCCGAAAAGGCCACTGTTGGAGCTAGAAGCATCCAAAGGGTGGTGGGGGTGGCCGTGTGGGCGCAGGGATGGAGATGAGCCAACGAGCTGTGACAGAATAGAGTGAGCCCAGGCCTGCGGGGCACGTTTGCCTAGAACCCTGCTCGGGGACTGGGCTCCGGGAGTCCCTGCTGGGCTCACTTGGCAGCTGGGTGCCGACAGGGGAAATGCCCTCCCATCCCATAATCACCTCCTGCCCCCAAGCCCATAGCCAAGGTGCTGCTGACTTCCCTTATTCTAGGACTGTTCCCACGGCCACATAGGAAACCTTGAGCTCAGAGGCCAGAACATCTCAGACTGCACGCAAGACTCACGCTCACATGTGGGACTTTATTTAGTAGCAATCAGCCCGCTGAGCCTCCTTTACAAAGGAGGAAACTGAGAAACAGGAAGGTGAAGAGAAGGTCAGAAGTGGAAGAGGCCTTAGAATACGGAAAGGCACAGCTGGGAGAGACCTTAGAACAGAGAATGTCAGAGCTGGGAGGGAGCTTAGAACAGAGAATGTCAGAGCTGGGAGAGAGCTTAGAACAGAGAATGTCAGAGCTGGGAGAGACCTTAGAACATGGAATGTCAGAGCTGGGAGAGACCTTAGAACAGAGAATGTCAGAGCTGGGAGAGAGCTTAGAACAGAGAATGTCAGAGCTGGGAGAGACCTTAGAACAGAGAATGTCAGAGCTGGGGGAGACCTTAGAACAGAGAATGTCAGAGCTGGGAGAGACCTGAGAACAGAGAATGTCAGAGCTGGGAGAGAGCTTAGAACAGAGAATGTCAGAGCTGGGAGAGACCTTAGAACATGGAATGTCAGAGCTGGAAGAGACCTTAGAACAGAGAATGTCAGAGCTGGGAGAGGCCTTAGAACAGAGAATGTCAGAGCTGGGAGAGAGCTTAGAACAGAGAATGTCAGAGCTGGGAGAGACCTTAGAACATGGAATGTCAGAGCTGGGAGAGGCCTTAGAACAGAGAATGTCAGAGCTGGGAGAGAGCTTAGAACAGAGAATGTCAGAGCTGGGAGAGACCTTAGAACACGGAATGTCAGAGCTGGGAGAGTCCTTAGAACAGAGAATGTCAGAGCTGGGAGAGACCTTAGAACACAGAATGTCAGAGCTGGGAGAGACCTTAGAACAGAGAATGTCAGAGCTGGGGGAGACCTTAGAACAGAGAATGTCAGAGCTGGGAGAGAGCTTAGAACAGAGAATGTCAGAGCTGGGAGAGACCTGAGAACAGAGAATGTCAGAGCTGGGAGGGAGCTTAGAACAGAGAATGTCAGAGCTGGGAGAGAGCTTAGAACAGAGAATGTCAGAGCTGGGAGAGACCTTAGAACATGGAATGTCAGAGCTGGGAGAGTCCTTAGAACAGAGAATGTCAGAGCTGGGAGAGACCTTAGAACACAGAATGTCAGAGCTGGGAGAGACCTTAGAACAGAGAATGTCAGAGCTGGGGGAGACCTTAGAACAGAGAATGTCAGAGCTGGGAGAGAGCTTAGAACAGAGAATGTCAGAGCTGGGAGAGACCTGAGAACAGAGAATGTCAGAGCTGGGAGGGAGCTTAGAACAGAGAATGTCAGAGCTGGGAGAGACCTTAGAACACAGAATGTCAGAGCTGGGAGAGACCTTAGAACCCAGAATGTCAGAGCTGGGAGAGAGCTTAGAACAGGGAATGTCAGAGCTGGGAGAGACCTGAGAACAGAGAATGTCAGAGCTGGGAGGGAGCTTAGAACAGAGAATGTCAGAGCTGGGAGAGACCTTAGAACACAGAATGTCAGAGCTGGGAGAGACCTTAGAACCCAGAATGTCAGAGCTGGGAGAGAGCTTAGAACAGGGAATGTCAGAGCTGGGAGAGACCTTAGAACACAGAATGTCAGAGCTGGGAGAGACCTCAGTACAGAGAATGTCAGAACTGGGGGGTGGGCCTTAAAACCAAGAATGTTAGAGATTGGAGGGGCTTTAGAACATGGAATGTCAGAGCTGGGAGAAATCTTAGAACCCAGAATGTCAAAGCCCAGAGGAGCCTAAGAACACAGAATGTGAGAACTGGGAGGACCTTACCACATGGATGATCAGAATGGGAGGGCTTGGGGACCATGAGGCTGAGCCTTTCTCACTATAAAGGTGCAGAATGAAATTGCTTGAGGGGAAAGGACTTGCCTAAGATCACATCTGTGAAGGTGATTCTGCTGAAGAATCCATTATAGCCATAGACTCTCCTATCCTTTGAGAATAGCTAAATGAGGAAGAATTCAGGGGCTTCCAGAGGTTCAATGGCAGAGAGCTGGAGGCCCGTGCCTTGGAGCTAAAAAAAAGCTAGGTGTGGGCTGGCACAATGTTAAAAAGCAACTGCTGTATTGGGTCATAACTAGGAGAAGTGATCTGACGGGCTGGGGCTGAAATTTGAGAGAACCCTGACAGCTGGGCCCTTGCAATCCTTCATCAACCCAAAATTGTGAGGTTAGGACTCAGTTAACATGAATAAGGAGTCTTCTTCCCTTTTCCTTCCTTCCTTCCTTCCTTCCTTCCTTCCTTTCTTCCTTCCTTCCTTCCTTCCTTCCTTCCTTCCTTCCTTCCTTCCTTCCTTCCTTCCTTCCTTCCTTCCTTCCTTCCTTCCTTCCTTCCTTCCTTCCTTCCTTCCTTCCTTCCTTCCTTCTTCCTTCCTTCCTTCCTTCCTTCCTTCCTTCCTTCCTTCTTCCTTTCTTTCTTTCTTTCTTTCTTTCTTTCTTTCTTTCTTTCTTTCTTTCTTTCTTTCTTTCTTTCTTTCTTTCTTTCTTTCTTTCTTTCTTTCTTTCTTTCTTTCTTTCTTTCTTTCTTTCTTTCTTTCTTTCTTTCTTTCTTTCTTTCTTTCTTTCTTTCTTCCTTTCTTCCTTTCTTCCTTTCTTCCTTTCTTCCTTTCTTCCTTCCTTTCTCTCTCTTCCTTTCTCTCTCTTCCTTTCTCTCTCTCCCTCTGCCTCTCCCTCCCAGCTGGCAAGCTGGATTCATCTCTTGAATGTATATGTTGAGTCTTGTGCTTGGGGTTCTGGCCAGTCTATCTCTCATCCCTCATGCCATTTGTCCAGAACAGAGTTTGTAGTGCTTGTCCTGGGTACTTAGTTATGCCTGTGTGCCCAGTTACTTAAGCAGACATCACCCCACTGAACAAAAGGATGCTTCTGGCAGGCTAAGTCAAATCCAATTAAATCCAACAGATTATTTAGTCAGTGCTTTGGGGTATTATAGAATGCTCCTTCCTTACTGAAGGAGCACCAGTGGCTCCCTATTGCCTCTAGGGTGAAATACATTTAAAAGGGCATTTGAAGCCCTTTACAGTCTGGCTCCAACTTCTCTTTCCCTGCCTTCCATCCCCTTGCATTCATGCATTCTACATTCCAGTAAAACTGACCCCAATTCATCTCTGCCTCTGAAACTTTGCACAAGTGGTCCCTGGCACCCCACCCCCAGGCTCCCCTGAAGAGCTCCTCCCTACATCATAAGACTTTTCTTGTTCTCCTGGTTGTTTGCTATCCCCCCTCCCTACTCTCTCTGCCTCCTCTCCCTGTATTTACTGATTTGGGCTTTTATTTTCATCTCTGAACACTGTTGCTCCCATTAGAATGTGAGCTCCAGCCCTTAGCACAGAGCCTGGCACATTGTGGTTGCTTAATAAACGCTTCCATTGAATGCCAGGGTTTAGAAAGGGCAAGAAGAAACAGTAGAGGAAAAAACACACTGCTGGGAATTAAGGAGACTTGGGTTTGGGCTCTGCCTGCCAATATATCCCTGTGTCACCTTGGGTAAGTAATTTCCCCTCTTGGACCTTCAGTTTTTTTCTCTTTATAAATAGAGGGAAGCTGGACTGTCTCCAGCATCCTTTGCAATTCCACTATTGCATCATTCCAGGGCAAGGGGAGGGGCATGAATGTGGAGGGCATGTGGCATCTGTGATGGATTAAAGGAAGGAGCTACCAGAGTGCTCAAAGCCACCCACCCACACCTAAGCCTCAGAGCTGCCCACAATCCTTCCCTGCTTGGCTCCTCCATCTAGCAGACTTCCTGGGTTACTGCCTAGCTCTCTGGCCAGAGTCTTGGCAGTCTGAGGTCAGCCCTGGCAGAGACTGTGAAGATGTCAAAAGACTCAAAAGGAAAGCTTGCAAGGCAGCTGGAAACAAGGCCACCGGGGGCCTCAAGTTCAGCCGGGGCTCAAGACGCAAGTTCTGGGCTAAAATACACCTTCCCACAGAGGCAACAGTGGTCAGCCTCTGGGCCAGAGAGGCCTTGGCAGGCCCAGGGTTGCTGCTTCCCAGGCAGATGAGTGAGAAAACCTGTCACTGCAGACATTCTGGGTCATCTGTGATCATGGCTCACATCCTTGTGCTCTTGTAAACATGGATGGTGGCTTGTACCCAGCAATGAGGGAGGGCACAGACCTGGCATACACTGCACCCAGGCCTCATCCCTGTACGTGTGTGAGGTCAGCAGGGCTTTTATTCAGACGCTTAAATCTCTCCCCTTAACTTTTCTAGGACCGCAGGATCTTGTCCTCTGGGTCTTCTGACTACGCAAGGAATGAGGGGTCTTAGTAGGTTAGAAAAGGAAGCCTAGCTTGGAGAGGGAGCAGGACTCCATAGTCAGCGAGTCAGTCAAGAAGCAGTTTGGAAGTGTTCGCTGTGTGCCAGGTACTGGAGATACCAAGTGAGACAGCTGGGCCTCCCATTTGAATAGTGGAAACAACATATACCCGCCTACATCCAAGATGTATCTCGCTATGGGTCAGTCTTTTCAGTCGTGTCTGATTCTTTCTGACCCCATTTGGGGTTTTCTTGGCAAAAACATTGGAGTGGTTGGCCATTTCCTTCTCCAACTCATTTTATAGGAGAGGAAACTGAGTCAACAAACAAAGTTAAGTGACTTGCCTAGGCTCACAGTTAGGAAGTCTCTGAGGCCAGATTTGAACTCAGGAAGGTGAGGCTTTCTGTCTCCAGGTCTGGCACTTTATCTACTGCAACATCTAGCTGCCCATCCAAGATAGCACTATCTCTGTCTTTCTCCCTCTCCCTTCTCTGTCTCTCTCTCCCCCTCTCTCCTTGTGTAAATAATTTTTGATATAAGATGTTAAGAGCTAGAAGGGACCAAGCAGCCCAATCACTTTATATCACAAATGGGGAAATTGAGACCCAGAGAAGGGAAATGATTTACCCAAGGACACAGAATGAACTGGCAGACAGGATAGAAGTCAGGTGTCCTGACTCCCAGCCCCACAGTGTGCTGGCCATATATATTGTATTCCTTATAAATCTGGGATGAAAAAATACCCTCAATTCATTCCAAGTGAATAGCAAGGGGGGAAATGACTTCAGCACAGCAAATCTGCAATCCAGCCCCACATCTTTATTAAGCACCTGCAGTGTTACTGACAATGGTGACACAAGGATGAGAACGAGATGGCGCCTGGTTTCCAGTTTACACGGTTAAATGATGGTGGGAAGGAAGAGTTGGGAGAAGATCCGTGCACAAATCAATAGGATGCGTTTGAGAATGTAATCCATCCAAAGGGAGGGTCCAGAGGCAGGGCAGCGAGAGATGAGGAAGAGGGGCTCCCTGGAGAAAGGAAGACCAGTTGGAGAAATGGGGGGCCCTGAATGAGGGCAGCTGCCATGAGAGAAGGGGACCAGTGTGGAGGCAGAATTGGGTCCCGACGTGGCACCTCGCTGGATGTTGTGGCATCAGGGAAAGCAAGAGTCACAGATGTTGGTTGCTGTCCAGTCACGTCCTTTCGGCAGAGATCCTGGAGTAGTTCGCCATTCCTTCTCCAGCTCATTTTACAAACGATCCACTGAGGCACATAGAGTTGAGTAACTTGTCTGGAGGCGTATAACTGGGCTGCATCTGAGTCTTCTTGGCCCCGGGTCCAATTCTCGGTCCATGCGCCACCCGGCTTCCCTCAGCCACAGAGGACTGAGCGCGCAAACAGGGATGTCTTCGAAGGGACTAAGAGAGAGGAGCAGGTTTAGGGGTGAGAAGATAGCGCTGTTGAGGGGTTGACCAGCTGCCCAGCGAGGAGCCACAAGATCGTAGGTGCAGAGCAGAACAGGGGTGACTCTCAGCCCTGAATGTGCTCAGATTTTTCCTTTTTGCCAACTCATTTGACCTTCTTAGTATCGGTTGCAAGACAGGAGAATGGAAAGGGCCAGGCAGTTGGGGGTCAGTGACTTGCTGAAGGAAGTGGCTGAGGCCACATTTGAACCCAGGTTCTCCTGCCTCAAGAGCTGGCTTTCTAGCCACTGCGCTACCCAGCTGCCTCTTTCTTACACACTCATTTGAAACATTTTTCTTTGGGCCGTGTGGAACTTCTTTAATGCCCAGTTCAGGTGTTAGAACAAAGCCCACCCCGACCTGCCTCTGTAGCTCGTGGCCCTGGAACTGAATTTCTATTTGCCTTGAATGTAATTGATCTTTTTCTATGTGTAAGAAGTTCAGACCCTAAGGATCTTTGACCCGGAGGTTCATTTTTGTCTGCATAACTTCATTGCTCCGCAGGGTATACAGTAGTCACTTAATAAATGCTTGTGACGGATTTCACTGAGAAGATGAATAAAGGGTAAAGGCTCTCACAGAGAAGACTCTCTCTGGCTCCTCTCCTAGGAACACATATTTAGAACGAGAAGGGAATGAGCATTTATTAAGCACCTTCTGTGTGCTAAGCAGTTTGCAGATGTCATCATAGGACCCTTAAGAGCCCTTGGACACCCTCGTTACTTTACAGAAGAAATGGAGCTCCAGAACCATCAGAATTGACCCCAATCGTGGAGATATTCGGTGGCAAAGCTGGTATTTGATCCCGCTCACACGATCAGAGGCTCTCCATCCAGATGACACCCTAGATGGTTCAGTGGATAGAGACAAGCCTGGAGATGGGAGGTCCTGGGTTCAAATATGGCCCCAACACTTCCTAGCTGTGTGACCCTGGGCAAGTTACTTCACCCCAATTGCCTAGCCCTTACCACAGTTCTGCCTCAGAACGGATTCCTAGTATTGATTCGAAGACATAAATGGATCTTCTTTAAGAAGAGCCATCACCAAAGTGCAGAAAGCCACGTCACCAGACTGTCATATCTTATTTTTTTCTGTTTAAACCCTCTCCTTCCATCTCAGAATCAATACTGTGTATTGGTCCCAAGGCAGGAGAGTGCTAAGGGCTAGGTAATGGGGGTCAAGTGACTTGTCCAGGGTCACACTGCTGGAAAGCACCTGAGATCAGATTTGAACCCAGGACCTCCCCTCTCTAGGGCTGGCTCTCCATCTACTTGACTGTCATATCTTGATAGAAATATCCTTTAAGGATTTTTAAGGCTTTCTCATCTGTGACTTGGTGAGCTAAGAGAACCCATCCGCCTGGCAGGGATGAGCACCCCTGCTGATTAATGATCTTAGTTCCTGGTGCAGATTGATTTCCTGCTCCAATATATGGGCCTTGTTTAGACTATTAGCTGCTTGAGGGCAGGCTCTGCCTCCACTTTGTCTTTGTCGTCTCAGCATCCAGCTGGGGCCTCAGAGGACCTAATTCCAAAGACTTTGCATTCATGTAACTCTGGCCCATCCCCGCATGCCCTGAAGCCTTTTGAAATCACTTTCATCCCTCAAGACATGGCTCACCCCCTCCAGGGAGTCTTTCCGGATTCTCCCAACTTCACTCTGTCTTTCCTGGGACCTCAACTAGCCATACAAGAAGAGTCGCTATTTTTGTGTCCATGCTAGGAATGAAGAAGGTGCAAAGTTTGACCAAGATACGCTTCTCGTCCTTGAGTTATTATTATTATTATTGCTATTGGGACGAGGACTCAAATCCTGTCGATTCGCAACATCACGGGCGAGAGAAAGCAATCTGTCTGAGGATAGTGGGGAGGGAAAGGAGACCTCCAGGAGGAGGATGAAGGGTTAGGAACTCTGGGAAAAAAGAAGAGCAGCGTCTCTGAGACGGCGGCTGGGGGAGCTGATGGCCCTGGAGGCTTCCAAGGTACCAGGGTGTCTCCAGGGAGGGCACCCATTGCCAGGCAGGGGATTTGGAGCGTTCCTAGATGGGCCAGTCTTTTGGAACAGAGGAGGGACAAAGATGAGAAACGTTCCCAAGAAAAAATGGTCTTGACAGTTTGAAGAAAGGCTTGGAAGGGGAAGAGTGGAGGTGCGAGGCTCCTGCAGAAAGTGACCTCAAAAGGCCAGGTAGGTGGCAGCCAAGGGGAGGAAGACTTGGCATCTGACGGTATATGAGGGATAAGAGAAAGAGAAGCCTCAAAGGTTGAGTTGAACGTGGGTGAGTGGTGCTGCCCAGAGAGTGAAGGCAACAAGAGAAGCAGGGTCACGATGAGCAGCTTGCCTCTTGGCTATGTTCAGGTTGGGGCAGTGGCTGGAGAGCTGGCCCTGGCATTGGGAAGACCCAAGGTCAAACCACATCTGATACTAGCTGCGTGAGCCTGGGCTGGCCCTTTCACCCTGTTGGCCTCAGTTTCCCCATCTGTAAGATGAGCTGGAGAAGGACACAGCAAACCACTCCAGGATCTTTTCCAAGAAAACCCCAAATGGGATCAAAGTGGGCCATGAACTGGAGAATGACAGAAGAGCCACCGAAGGCTTTGATCTTCCTGGAGACCTCTCTTCTCTGTTTCTTTGTCTCTCTCTCTGGCCTCGTCTAGGAAATGAAGGGGTCAGACTTGATCTTGGAGGTCCCTTCCGGCTCTAAATCGATGATGTTAGTGGAGAAAGAACCTATCTGGGAATGAGGAAGACGCAGGTTCAAGACCTCCCTTGTGTGACCAGATTTGCTTGTGGGGAATTCCCTACACCAATGAACTCAAGGATTGAGTGCCAGGGGGGCCCCCAGAGGGATGCCCTGCAGGTAGTGGCCTAGGCAGGGCTGGAGCTCAGAAATCTGGGCACATCTATGCACAGGGATGGTGGTTGCAGCTGTGGGCTGAATGAGATCCATGAGGGATGGAGAGAGCCTCAAGGACAGATGCTGGAGGGCCATCCTACTGTGGGGTTGGGAAGGGGGGGGACCAGGGCAGAAATCTGGTTAGAGAAAAAGGGCTCAAGAGGACAGGGCTTCAGACTTTGGGAGGAACGGAGGCAGCTCTTTTGGGTTTGGCTTTACCTAGCAAAAAGCGACAGTACTGTACAATGACAAGCTTATTTGATTTCACTGCTGACTCGATTTCTCTATTTTAGAAGTATTACTAGGAGGAAAGGGAGCAGACTGGCCTCTAGGAAGCTGGGAAAAACTACCTGGCTGGGGGGGAAGTCAGGGATGGAGGCTTGGTTGAGTGAGTTGCCCGTGAGCTTGATGGAGGGCAGTATAAGGGGTGATGGGGGCGATGTGGAGGCCAGATTCTAAGGGGATGGAAGAGAACAGGGAATGGACAGAACTTCCCCCCCTCTTTTAAAAGTTACAGATGTTTTGTTTTTGTTATAAACACAGATTACAACCACTCTGTGAGGTCTTTTGTAACAAAATGAAAACAAGAACAAGTGATAGACTAACTTTATCTGAAAGTAAAGGCAACGTTATAGAACTGCCAGACTCTGGTTTCTCTACTAAAAATTTTGTAAACAAATTTATCTCCCCCTCATTGGAATAATCAAGAAAAAGCAAGTTTTTTGTAACAAATAAAACTTAAGGGACTGCATTTATAATTACATTTGTGTATTTATGTACCCTAAAAATCCTTAATTGCTCTGCAATGGCTAAATGTTATTCAAAACTGCTTCAAGAAGTGGGGGTGAGGAAGCTAGCTGGATGAGCTAGAAGCATCGAGATTAAAAAAAGGCTGGAACATGGATTGTTGGAGACTGAAGATGTAGGGGAAGATGGTCCTGAGGAGGCAGATCACAGATCAGGGGAATGGACCACAGTGAGCTTCCCGTCCCTCCTCTTCAGGTGCTTCTCTATGGATCTTGGGTACTGACTGACACTATTGGGCACGAGTCCCTTCAGCTCACTGCAGCCTTTTCCTCATTTACAAAATAAACTAGATGAAGGGTTCTGATTTACATCAGTCTGCTTTTCAGGGGCAGGGAATGCAGGAAGAGGAAGAAGGGGAGGCAGGGATCAGTTAGTAGGCAATTAAAACAGATATTATCCTTATCTTTCGTATTATCTGATGTTGCTGTTCAATTGTTTGTCACTTCTGTCACCCCATTTAGGGGTTTTCTTGGCAGAAATACTGGAATAATCTGCCATTTCCTGAGGCACTTAAGTGACTTGTCCAGAGTCGTAGAGCTGGGAAGTTTCTGAGACCAGATTTAGGAAGATGAGTCTTCTTGATGCCAGGCTTTCTATCAACTGTGCTACCTAGATGCCCATTACATTTTTAACTTTATTAAACCCTTACCTTCCATCTTAGAATCAATTATGTGTATTGGTTCCAAGGCAGGAGAGGTAAGGGCTAGACAATGGGGATTAAGTGACTTGCCCAGGGTCACACAGCTAGGAAGTGTCCGAGGCCAAACTTGAACCCAGAAGCTCCCATCTCTGGACCTGGCTCTGAATCCACTGAGCTACCCAGCTGCTCCCTTCGCTGCCTGTTATATTAATAAAGTATTACAATCCAGGTGAGAGAACAACAGTTTGTGTCCAGTGGTATTGGGAATGGAAATGAAGGTTGATCTGAGAGTCTTAAGGTAGAATCCAATTGAGTGAATTTGGGGGTGACAGGGAACCTGGGGAGTCAGTCTAGCATTTTCTCTGCTACTCTGGGATTATTTTTTGCTTTGTTCCATCCACATTCTTCGTGGCCTTGCAAGGTGGGAGATGCCAGTGTGATGATGGCAGCTCCCCCAAGTGAAGGCATTGGGTTTTCTCTCTTAACTTTTGCATCACAAATCTTAACGTGGGGAAGCTACTGAGTAAAGTCCTTCTGAGTTCCCTAAAGCATAGAAGATGAAAAACCAAGCTTTACTTCTGGATCTCCCACAAACAAGGATGTGACCCTGGGCAAGCTGTTAAACCATGGGTAGGGTAAGAACGGAAATGAATTCAAGATGATTGAATTCAACTCATTTTAAGGTAAGAAGAACCTTGGCCCTTGGTTTTGTTCCTTCTCAAATGGAGATTTTCCCACACCAAGGATCTTCAGAGATGGAAGATACTTTGAAGAAGTATAAAGGCAAGTCCTCTCCAAGGCAGTGGAGTTGGAGTGGATGAGCCCTAACCCTGAAATGTGGTGAATTATCACTTTGATTCCAGTCTTCCCAAAGACTTTGCTTTTGGATCTTTCTTTTAACTTTTATTATTGGACTTAGCACAGTACATCTTGTAAAATCATGTGCGTACGTATCACCTCCTGGGCTAGCAACCCCCTTTGAATAGGCAGAGGGTGAGCTGTGCCCGTTCCTTGCCATCTGTTGCATAGCCCAGTAACTGCGCCTATCTGGAGCTTAAAGCATGAATAAAGAATTGAAATGGCATGGGAGTAATATTGAGAAATGGTTATCTGAAACATGGAGGGAGACAATAGCATCTGCAGCTGGCCACAAGGCAAGAAAAGGCACAGGGAGTCCTGTGGAGGGGTGATACTATTCCACCACGATCCAATTTTGTCAAGCAAAAATAGTCTTTATTCAAATTTAATGGAAACAGGGTTCACTGTACTTTGCAAGATGGGGAAAAATAAAATTAAAAAAAAATCTTTTTTGTTTTTGTTTTTAATATAAAACAAGAGTATAGTCACAATACCAGAATATGGAACTCTACAGTGGATTTCCTATGGATTACTGCAGGTATCTTGACTGTGCTATTCACAACTTTGTTAAAGTCCAAAAATATGAAACCAAAGTAGTAGGAAACTTAAGACTTAGCACTTTCACTAAATGGCATACATCAAAGGGCATCAATCCAAGGGCAGAAATGGTTGAAGTCGTCATACCTACCTATGTCATCATCAGCCTCCAAGCCACCAGCACCGAGCTCCCCGTCTGTAAGGCCAGGCCCGAAGGTCGAGGTGTTTGGGATGGTCTAGTGAGGGCTGTGTATTAAAGGACATCTTTCATTCGAGCAGAAAAGCCTGGCCCCAGGAGGCCTTACGGAGAGGGAGCGGGTGCTGAGATTTCACAATTACAGACACACCATTGGGGGAGTTAAAAATGTACAGCATCGACATGGGTTCTATTTCAATCACTTGTGCTACAGCTACCCAACATGTACAAAAGACTCTTCTCGGGAAGTTCCTTCCACCTGTGCTGGCAGCCTCTTTAGGACCTCGAGCGGGATCTGGACCGAGACCTGGAAGGTGATCTGGAGGCAGATCTGGATTTGGACCGGGATCTGGTTTTTGAGGCCGATTTTGATCTGGACCGAGATTCTGACTGAATGTTTGGTTTTGATTTGGAATTGGATCTGGACCTGGACTGGTCTTCCTGGTTTGCCTGTGTCTCCTCCCCGTCGCCTCTGTTCTCCTTTGAGCTGGCCTCGAGCTTTGGGTGCTCCTTCCCCTTGGATGGGGAGTGGGATCTGGACCGGGAGCGCTCTGGCTCCTCCTTGCTCTTCTTCCTGCTGCCCCCTGCCCGGTCTCGTTTGCTGTGCCTCTTGCTCTTGGAGCTCTTGCTGCGGCTGCGGCTGCGGCTTCGGCTTCGGCTGCGGCTGTGGCTCTCATCCCGGCTCCTTTTCCTCCCTTTCCTCTTGTCCTTGCTCTTGCTGCGGCTGCGGCTCTTGCTCCCGCCTCTGCTCCTACTCCTGCTCCTGCCCTTGCCTGTGCTGGTCTCCTGACTCCGGCTCCGACTCCCCCTTCTCTCCTCCTTCTCTGTTCTCTCTTGGCTCCGGCTCCGGCTCCTGCTCTTGCTCTTGTCCTGACTGGCGCTCCGGCTCTTGGCCTTCCCATCTTCCTCATTGTTCTGGATCTTCTCTTCTGCTCTGTCCTTGCTCTTGCCTCTGGCCTTGTCTGCACTACGGCTGCGGCTGCGGCTCTTGCCCTCCTTGCTTGGGCTCCGGCTCTTCTCCTTTTTGCCTCGACTGCGACTCTTGCTGCGGCTTCGGCTCTTGCTCCTGGAGTGGGAGCCAGACCTGGAGAGGAACAAGCAAAAGCCATTTTGGGTGTGAGCATCTGGCGGCAGGCGGGAACCCTCATTTCAAATATGAAAGGACATGAAAAATGTCCTGGAACACTTCTAGGGTCAGGCTGACTTCGGTGTACTATTGTATGGAGGGAAAATGGACCCAGGAGGGGGTCCAGAACCTACCTGGATCGGGACCGACTCTTGGAATGGCTGCTCTTACTACTGCCACTGCGACTTCTGCTTTTACGAGAATGTCTACTTCGAGAGCGAGACCTGAAAAAGAAAATTGATTTCTTAAGAGAATGCCATGAAGAAAACAACAAAAGCCTCGAGTGAGTTTGACCAGGATCAAAGCCTGAACAAGGGGCTGGAGCCAGACTCCTCCTTTCCCCCAAAGAGTCAGCAGCTTCTCTGCCTGTACTCCTTTCAGAGCCTTCAGAAAAAGGGCTAGCAGAATGGCAGTCTCCAATTCTGCAGAGGACACCAATAGGGGAGGGACAACATCCTCTCAAAAAAGAAAATTTAAGGATATAAAGAAAACATTTTCCACAGGAAGGAAGAAGGGGGAATGATTTAAAGAGATAGAAGGCTGTATGTCGAAAACTCACCAATAAACTTAAAATCTAAGACATAAAGCAAATGAAAGCAAAGACAAAAACAGAAACATGATAAGAGTTGTGTAATAATAATAATAATATAATGATCACTAATATTTATATAGAGCTTCCTATGTGCCAGGCACTTTACAAGTATTATCTCATTTGATCCTCACAACAACCCTGGGAGGTAGGTGCTCTTTTTATAGACAGAGGAAACTGAAGCAAACAGGGCTTAAGTGATTTGCCCAGGGTCATATATCTAGGAAGTATCTGAGGTAGACCTGAACTCGGGTCTTCCTGACTGTAGGCCCAGGCCTCTCTATTGCACCACTTAGCTGTCTCCATGTCAGAGAAGCTCAATAAGCTAAGGAAAACAAACAAACAAAAAAAAAAGCTTTACTAGAGAAAAGGATGATCAAAAGAAGTATAGGACTGCTTCTTGGAGTGGGCAAAGCTGTGGTCACACAAAACCAAGAGGAAGCAGAATGACCTTTGGACTGTAAATGACCAATAAGGCAAGAAGGGAGACAGCAAGTAACTCTACTATTCTTCATAAGCTGGACTCAGGTGGCCATATAAGCCCCATCCCTATCCCCATCACCCTGGTGCTGCTGTCACTGCTGGGCAAGAAACGCAATGTCAGAAGGGCAAATAAATGTGGCTAAGGGGAGTCTGCCAGTAAGAGGTCAGTGAGCTCAACTTTCATTCTTGACAAAATTTTTGCACATGTAACTAAAGGGAAGGCTACTGAAGGGCTGGGAGGGATCAAAGAGATCTGTCATGTCTACATCAAAAAAAGACTTCCTCAGACCAATCTCATTTCCTTTTCTGACAAAGTTGTTGAACTAAATATTAAATAATTCACTTTGATTTTGGCAAAGAAATTGGTAAAATCTAGAAGGATGAGATGATAGGTGGATTCAGAAGTGGCTGAAAATCCACACCCAACAATAGTTATTAATAGTTCACTCTGATAAAGTCTGTACCTGGTCCTTTGCTCCTTTAGGTAAAGACAGACCACTTAGCAAGTCTGCAGATAACACAAAACTAGGAGAGAAAGGTAACCTGCTGGGGCCAAGGGTTAGCAATCATTCAATAAGAACACTTGATTCTAATAAGCTAGGAGGAGAAAATCAAGAGTGCTATCATGAAAATCTTGAGATGTGAATACCCAGAAGAAGGTGATCAACAGCATTCGGGATTGTAGAGAGGTCAAGAAGGTTGAGGAATGGGAAAAGACATTCAATTTGGCTAAGTAGTAACTTGGAAGAAGGAATAGGAATGAGAAAGCCCTTCTGAAAAGGGTTTAGAAGAAAATGAGAAGAGAAGTGAAGGCATCCACTGCAAATGGTTTTCCCCTATGAGTTTAGCTACTAAGATGAAGAGAGATATAGGATAATAACTAATGAGGAAGATAGGATCAAGAATTTTTTTTTAACAATGGGAAAAACATGGTCATGTTAATAGGCAATGAGAAAGGAATTGGTAGATAGGGAGATACTGTAGATAAAAGAGTAAATAAAGATGATGGGGACAATCTACCCAAAAAGAAAGGAGAAGATGGGATCAAAGGTACAACTGAATGGATGTGGAATGAGTTTTTTGTCTGACTCTTTTGGGACCCCATATGGGTTTTCTTGGCAGATGTTGGAGTGGTTACCATTTCTTTCTTCAACTCATTTTATAGATGAGGAAACAGGGTTAAATGATTTGCTCATGGTTACCAAGCTATTAAGTGTTGGAAGCCAGATTTAAATTCAGATCCTCCTTACTCCTGGCCCAGTGCTCTGTTCATATCACCTAGCCCCTCTCATGGGGAATGAGTTTGTTTTGTTGGTCAGTTTTTTTTTCAGTTGAGTCCAACTCTTTATGATCCTATTTGGGGTTTCCCTGGCAAAGATCCTGGAGTGATTTGTCATTTCCTTCTCCGGCTCATGAGTATGAGTTATTGAGAATAACATAGAAGCTGTGAACATGGATGATTGGAAGGACAATGAGTGGAAGGACAGTGATGTTTTCAACAGCAATAGGAAAGTTTTAAAGAGAAGCGGGCTTTTGGGGAAAAGATAATGAGTTCTGAATTAGGTTGAGTGTGAGGTACCAGCCAGTTTGAAGTGGTCAAGCACGGAAATTACTTACTAGTAGAAGTAGTGGGGAGGAATGAGAGGGAGAGAATGTACCCTGAAGGAAACTAGGTGGAGGTTACAAAAACTCTTAGTTTAGTCTGATGCAAAAAGAAAAAAACAAAACAAAACACAAAAAACCTTCTTAACAACTGGAGCTCTCAAAGAGAGCACTCTTCTAACCCAAGAGTATATGTTTTGGTCCTTCTCACTGGAAAAAGTTTAAGGCAAGTAGGGATGATCATTTGTTGGGAACGACAGAAAAGGGATTCTTTGATGTGTCTAAATTAGATAAGATGGTCTCTCAGTTTTTCTGAGCTAAAATTACAGGGGAGGCAAATAACTGGTAAGTTCCAAGTCTGAGGGGAAAGGTCACAAGAAGTAGTAAAAGCAGCATAAACCTAGGAAAAAACTACTCTATCATGTTTTTTTTCTACCTATAATTAAGACACAAGATCTCTACATTCTTAAGATTTGAAATATGCACCAACATCTAAGCTACATTAGCAAAAGTTCAGTTATCAACTGGAGGTTATTAATTAAAAAAAAAATTTAAAACCCTCACCTTCCGTCTTGGAATCAATACTATGTATTGGTTCCAAGGCAAGAGTGGTCAGGGCTGGGCAATGGGGGTTAAGTGATTTACCCAGGAACACACAGCTGGGAAGTGTCTGAGCCTAAATTTGAACCTAGGACTTCCCGTCTCTAGGTCTGGCTCTCAATCCACTGAGCTACCCAGCTGCCTCAGGTAATTAATATTCTTAATAAGCCTTTTCTACTTAAACTGGAAGGATGCTAAAAGTTTATCCAATAGCAATAGAGAGCAGAGATGTCACATCTCTCTAGTCTTCATACAGAACTACAGTATGCAGTAAAGCTATAGTAAAAAGGTGAGTTACCTCGAGTGACTCCGACTTCTGGAATAGGAACGTCGCCGTCTAGAGCCAGGTCTGTCTTCAACAAGTCTAATTTTCCTGCCATTGACTTCAGTTCCATCCAGCTTTTCAAGAGCTCTTTTCATATCAGAATAGGACACAAATTCAATTACCCCTTCATTTTTGCGCCCTTTGTGAGCATCTGCGTATGTTACTTCTCCTGCTTGACGCATATAATCCTAAGGGGAAGAAAAAATTGTTCCAAATGGATAGATTAGGGCACCTCACACTAAAACATAGAAAGTAATCATCACATTAGGAAGTAGGAGCTAGTCTGTCATTTTCTTAAAAAATAAAGGCTTTTACCCCCTGTAGGGAGTGAAGTGAGGTCACTTAGAAATAAGAACTTGGATTTTAAGTTCTAAATCTTAAATTGTAGCTTTAAGTAAAATCGCCCATGCCTAGACTGCATGAAATGACTTTTTATATCTTAAAGTAATACATTCTATTATAGTGGTTTGTAAATTATAAGAGTTGGAGTCCAACCTTAGTGATTTCATCCTACTCATTTGGAAATTCTAGTCATTTATTCTCCCATAACCCTAGCATTCTCATTTCTAAAAGACGAGTTGTCATGTCTAGCCTGCCTTCTTCACAGGATTGTTGTAAGGCCCAAATAAAACATAAATGAGAAGTGGGTGAAAAATTATAAGATATATATAGTGACGGAATACTAATACTGGAAATAAATCTGAAAACTAGGGTGAGATCAAGACCAAGTTATCCCATTTTCTCAAATTATTTATTTACTTCCATATTATCTTATTCAGAATGTAAGCTATGAGAGAGCAGGGACTATTTTTCATCTTTGTTTCCACCACCCAAGTTCTTAACCTTGGTCGTCCTTGACTCCCCACTCTCATATGTTGTTAGATCCTGTTGCTCCTACCTTGGTCATGTGTCTCCTGCACGCCCCCACCTTGCTGCCACCATTCTGGTGAGGATTGTTATGTCTTCCTGCTCCACTACTGCAGTAGCCTTTTGGTTGGTCTCCCTGCTGCTAGTCTCTTCACCACCCCAGTTCATCCTTCCATTCAGCTGTGAGACCAATCTTCCCAAAGTAAAGTATAGGTTTGACTATACAACTCTCTATTTGATAAGCTGCAATGGCTCCCTATCACCCCACCACCAAATATAAAATCCCATGTGAGCTTCAGAGCCCTTTATAACCTGGGCCCTTCCCTCCATTATATTCTTTTGACACTTTATTGTACTCTATATACTCTAGAATCTAGTGACACTGGCCATTCCTCAAAAAAGATACTATCTCTTGGTTCTGACTGTTTTCACTGGTGGTCCTCCATGCCTAGAATTCTCTCCCCCCTAATATCTACCTAACCCTCTGACCTCGATCAAGCCTCAATTAAAACCCCATCTTGTCCAAGGTGGCTTTCTCAATCTCCCTCAGTGCTAGTATCTTCACTCTTTGATTATTTCTAATTTATCTTATATGTCTTTTGTACTTACGTGTCTGCATGTTTTCCTCACTCCTCCCTTTACCCCTCCCCTAAACTTCAAGCTCCCTGAGAGCAGGGACTT
The DNA here is from genome assembly GCF_027887165.1 of Monodelphis domestica. Lineage (NCBI taxonomy): Eukaryota > Metazoa > Chordata > Mammalia > Didelphimorphia > Didelphidae > Monodelphis > Monodelphis domestica. The sequence goes on along the minus strand of NC_077230.1, from coordinate 376,640,653 downwards.
TTGGGCCATTCTCTGTAGCACAGAATCTGCCATATAGTAGGTGCTTAATAAATGCTGGTTGATTGAATGAATGGTTTTATGTATGAATGGTTTTATGTTTGTTGAATGAACTGAAACAAGAGATCTAAATTTCTCTTCAGAAAATGTGCTTTCGGGGGCAGGCTTAGTGGATTGAGAGCCAAGTCTAAAAATGAGAGCTCCTAGGTTCAAATCTGGCCTAAGACACTTCCCAGCTGTGTGACCCTGGGCAAATCACTTAACCCCCATTGCCTAGCCTTTACTACTCTTCTGCCTTAGAACCAATACACAGAAGTGATTCTAAGACAGAAGGTAAGGGTTTAAAAAATGTGTTTTTATTATTAGAAATTAAAAATTTTTAAATGTATAAAAACTATGGAACCAACAGAAGATGATCATGTTCTAATGTGAATGTGGCAAAATTTATTAAGAAGTAAACTGAGTGCTATGTTAGTCATGGGTTTTCTCAGTGAAACATAGTTCAAAATTTTCAATCTTGCCCATCCCCAAATTCATGGAAGGGTCTCACCAGTCCTCTGAGGTCTCCTGAAAAGGCTCTCTCCTCCTCTTTTATCTTAGGGCATTTCCTATTCCTCTCTTATATCTTACTTTCTGCCTGACAGGCATTTCTGTCAGATCTCTGCTACTCAACTATGAGCTCCTGAAGGGCAAGAATGGTTCCTTATTTACTTTTATGCAGCATGATGGATAGCACAGTGATAAAAAGAGCTAATATTTATATGGTGCTTTAGATAACCCTGTAGATAGGTGCTATTACCCCCATTTTACAGATGAAGAAAGGTTTAGTGAAGTCCAGCTACTTAAGTGTCTGAGGTGGGATTACAACCCAGATCTTCCTAACTCCACAATCCAGGGCTCTTTCCACTTTGCCACACTTCCTCTGGAGTTTGTTGAACAAATTATTATCTTAATTCTTATGTTTAAAACTTAATTCAAGGAATAAGGGAATGATTTCCTTAATGTGTTCAATTAATCTGGCAAGACTCATTTCCTGTGAAAACAACAAATAAATGTCTAGAGTCAGGAAGTAAGGTGTCTAGACCTGACCTGCCATAAACAAATGAAGGTTTCCCACTACATCTAGTGAGGAACAGTTACTTAAGATACCTTCCCTACTTCTAATCTCTCAAAACTATAGTCTCAAAAAGTAAGATGTGATCAATTTAGATATCAAAGCTATGGGCTCTAAAATTCTTTAAAAAAATTTCCCCTTATCACATGCAAAAACAAAAATTTAAACATTCATAAAAAAAAAAGAAAAAGTTTTGAGTACCAAATACTTTCCCTTTTTTCTGACCCTTCTTGCTCCCTGGGGCTCTAAAATTCTTTTAGCCAAACATTTTAGGAATATAACAGATCAAAAACTTGCAAAAGCTACACCAAAGAGTTACTTTTGCCAAATGAATACTGGACTTCAAAGCTGATGAGCCCCTAAATATTACATTTAATAGGGTACAGACTACTAGCATTCTAAGCTTAAAGCTTAACTCTAAGAAGGAGATGGTAGTTTTATTCTGAAAAGAAATTTACTAGCAGCTTGTTTGTTACTAAAAAAAGGGCTGAATACAATTGGAGGCTACCAAAGGGTTCTCATTTCTAGAGTGAGTATGAATGCAGGGGTGGTATTAATATTGTGGCCTTGGGAATCTCTGGACTTTTATATATCCTTTCATTAGAGAAATCTCAAAGGCTTTTTAAAGTGATACCAACAAACTTAGAGGGCTATAGACCCAACCAAGCTTACCATAGATAGTCTCATCACAAATCAACACTGTTTCCCAATAACATCATTAATGTTATAACCAAATCCCAAGAGGCAGATAGAATGCCATGCTTGGAGTTGGAGAGCCTCAGACTCCAGCCCTGCCTCCGCCTATACTCTTGTGTGACTGCCAGCAACCTACCCAGCCTTTCAGTGCCCTGGGCAACTTTCTCCAACTCAATGGCACTCAAACTGCTGACTAGATCCAGGATAGCAATTTCTATCCCAAGAGATTTCCTACAATGATAAAACAAAAAATGTGGATAACACAAATTGGCCCAAATGACCAGACCAAATTGTTCCACACTGTGGCAAAAACCCAATAGGCTTTGAAGCTTACTTCAAACCATTAACACTGGATGGTCGATGACTATCTGAGCTGATGACCCTGCCCTAACTATGTGGCAGGTTTCTTCTGTAAAGTCAGTTTACCCTAATCACTTGGGGGGGGGGAGGGGGGAGAGGAAGACGCAATATACCCACAACTGTTGTCCTCTCTCATAACTCCTGAGTTCTGCTTATCCCCGCCCCTCCCATCCTGCCAGGGAGCATTCAAGTTCCCAAACCTTTAAATCTTGCCAACTGCAGCGGCTGGACAGATTTTCCACAATCAATCTGTATTCTGTCCGAGTTGGAGGACCATATTTATCTCTTCCACTTCTTCTATAACCATATCCACCTTTGGGAGGGTCAAGCAGATACCAATACTTCAGTTGTGGAACAGGAAAAAATGGCTTAGTAGACATCTCATATAAAATACTAGCACACAGATTTATTACCCTTATTCCCACCCACAGTTATAAACTTCAATTTAACAAAACAAAACAAAAAAAGCAACCAGAGAGAAACATTTAAATTAACTTTAATATACTTCATAATAATATAGGGATGCATTCATTAATGTTTAAAAATTTACATGCAAATTTTGTTATAATTTAGAAATAGCATTCAAATCTTTAAAACCAGTTATTGATATTACTTACATTGATTTGGGGTTTGTGAATATCTGATATGAAAAAAGATTTTCAGGCACCTAGTTCATTCAGTTTAATCTCATCTGGGTCTAACCCTTGGGCCTCACCACCCAGGTCTAATAGGAATAGATTTCGGTTGTCACATGGCTTCCTTTTTGGGTCAGCCAAAGGCCACAATGGTCAAAAGAGCCTCAAGGAAAGGCAACCCAGGGTCAGCAAATGGAACAGGCAGTCATCTTAGCCTCAAAGGAGTCTTTTAATTAAAACATTGAGGGCTTTGTTAAATCTATGTTAATGTTAAACAATCACATTACAAAAAAACATTATTCAAAATATTTACAAAATACTAAAAAAAATTTCACTTATTTAAATAAGAATTGAAATTAAATTTAAACATTAGGAAAGACATGCTTAAGTTATCAAATCTAGATTTACTTTAAAATATTATAAATTTTTCACAAATAATTTAAATTATTATAACAATTTAACAATAACATTAAATAAATGATTTAATTTCTAGCAACAAAGTTGAGAAAATAACTGATACAAATGCATAGTAATGCTTACTGCGTCCAGAACCATAACTGCCATCTCGACGAGGACCCCGGGCATGCTCAACAATTACTCGCTCACCACAGAGGTCTTTGCCATTCAGTTCATATACTGCATCATCTGCATCACGGAGGTCATCAAATTCAACAAAACCATACCTGAAAGAGAGGTCATAATCACAATTGGGGTGGGGGAGTTGGGATCACATTGACACACAACTTCATATTTATCAAAGAAAAAGCAACAAAGCTCCATGCTCTAGTAGGAGTTAAACTGGCCTTGCAAACTAAAGGTCAGTTTGGGTTACCTGTGCTACTAAAGCAAGGCACCACTATGCCCCAAAAGAAAAAGATGATGGAGTAGGGGCCAGAAAATTACATTAAGAAAACTTATCTGAGAGCTAGGGAACCTGTAAGTACTTTGCCAAGATGGTGCTGCTTATAGTAGCTTTCCCATCCTTTCCTTGCAAATAGCTATCTACTTTCAGGACAGAAACACTAGGGAATGAGGGGTGAGAAGTTCTTCCATAAACAGAGGTATACATTTCTATAGGGTAGGACAGGAGAATGACTATATTTTTAATAAATCATAAAGTTCATTTTAAAATTTAAGTCCCAAAGTAAAAATTGGGGATGGGTAGAGGGAATCAGGCCTAAATTCAGACACAATTTGAAATTTTACATTATGTTCTGGAATGCTTATTTTAAAAAATCATGAGTAATTTAGACTGTGTAGAAGTGAACCCATACAATCTTTAAAACCAAGGCTTTCCCTTGACTAAACAAACAAACCAAAAAAAAAAAAAATGAAAAGGCTTGATTAAAAAAAAATCAATGTGAGTTAACTTGTTTGGAAATTCCCAATAAATATCTATAAAAATTTATGAGACAGCATGGTATAATGAAAAATGCACTAGATCTCTGGGCTGATATTTATTTAATAGATGTATATCCTGGTCAAGTCACTTAAAAACTCTGCACTTCAGTTTTCTTATCTGAACTAGCCATCTCACAGGGTTAGGAGAAAAGTGTTTTTAAAACCTTAAAGTACATAGAAATTTGAGATTTTATTCTGATTTATACAATTGCCTTGTGGGACTATGAGTTTTATTTCTATAGTATTTTAAATACAAATTTCAGATTGGCTGGTGTGCCTTTAAAAGCTCAGTGACCTCCCCTCTCCCTCCCCAACTCCCCCACCACAAACTGAAAAAGCAAAACAAAAACCACTAAATGTATGTCAGACAAGTGAAAATTTATACAAACCTAAGTGCAAAAATCTCTATTTAAAAAATGAATACATTTCAGGTATGCTTTATTATTCACTATCATGCTAATGTTTGCTAGAGTGGCTTTATCTCTCACAATTTGAAACTATTACAATCCCATTAAGTGGAAAAGAAAGCCACAAACAGAAGTTCTGTTGGACTCTGAAACTAAAACAACTCTGTAATATGTTGTATTTAAAGGCACCCTGGAATGGTAAAGAGCCCTAGACTTATGGGTTTGAAGCTTTGGCTGTCACTGGCCGATGACATTAAGCAAAACCAAACCAAACCTTTATAAGCCTCCATGTCTTCACTGATAAAGTGGGGATAATATTCTCTGCCTTCAGAGGGTTGTGATTTGAAGCAACAGAAAAGCACAAAGCTCCTCTATATATCAATGCCAGTGGCTGGCATTCTTTCTTTGCATTTCTATCCCCAGGACCTAACACAATTCCGGGCATATAGAAGGCACTTAATAAATGCTTTCTGCTTCATTCTAGTGTACCTTCAGGTTATAGTTACATGGCTGAATTGCTTTTACATAACCTCTTCTCATGGGGGTTTTATCTAGCTTTTCAAAACAAAACATTCAGATTGCCTCTTTAAAAGATGCTGTTGACTGGCTTCCTCCCCTTTATTAAATATTTCAAGTCCTTCAAGCTGATGGCTAATACAATGTAGCTATATAAGATTCCCCCAACCCCCCGTGTACTGATTTATTTCTCCTCTTTTAAAAAAAATTCTTTGTTACAAAGGACAGCTCTCTGGGAGGAGACCGGGATAAATCTAGTTAATATAAAAGACAACAATGAAAAATCTGTTAAGTTAGAAAAAGAATAAAGTATAGCTATCAAATGCTGGAATATTTCTTATATAATTTATAGCAGTATTAACTTCTTTGAACTTCATTTATTTTTGACTATTTTTAAAAAATATAACAGCTGGCTCCTAGATCTTAATGACCTGTAAGCCCCTTAAAGCAGGGCTTCTTAACCTTTTTTGTATTGCGGACTACCAGTGGGCAGTCTGGTGAAGTTTATGGACCCATTCTCAGGATAATGTCTTTAAATACATAAAATGAAATACATAAGATTACAAAGTAAATGCAAAATATTGAAATAGTTATCCAAAGATAGAAAAACAAAACAAAACAAAACAAATAGTTCATGGATCCCAGGTTAAGAACCTCTGCCTTAAAGTACAGCTTCACAAATCCTCAGGCCATATTGTGGAAAAGACTAGATGTAGATGCAGTCAGTGAACTATTCACTACCTATGCTCTTTGAAAGATTGTGATAAACAGTAGAGGTGTCATAGGCCAGAGAACAAATGTTGTTTTGACCCTCTCCACTGCCAAAGAGTTCGAGATTGAAGCCTGTAAACCATAGGGCCAGAGAGCTTGGTTTTGATTCCTGGGAAGATTCTAGAATAAATCACCAAAAGAATGGTTAATGAACACCCAGAAAAGAAAGTGGTAATAATAGTATGGCTTCATCAAGAATAAGTCATGTCATACTAACCTCCTTTCCTTTTTGATAGGATTAATAGAATAGCAAATCAGGGCAATGCTGTAGACTTCATTCACTTATTTAGCAAAGCATCTCATGCTATTCTTATGGACAAGATGGAGAAAAGTGGGTAGGTAAAATTAGGTAGAGGTAGATCTGTTTGAATGGGCAGCCCCTCAAGGTGCCCAGTAATGACTCAATGTCAATTTGGCATAGTTCTACTGTGAAGTATCTCAGGTTGTTTAATATTTTAATCAATAACTTAAAGGCACATCGAATCTGTCAAAATCAAAGGTGGGGAAGAATATGAGATATTAAAGACATGATTCAAATAGATCTGAATAGGGTAGAACATTGAGCCAAATCTAAGAAGATGAAAGGCTTAACAGCAGTTGTGTTTGCTTCTGGATAGCACATTTTAGAAAGGATGTTGACAAACTACAGTTTGTCCAGAGAAAGGGAACCAGGATGAGGAAGTATCTAAAGATTATTCCATGAGGAACTGGGGATATTTAGCTTGGTAAAGAGAAGACTGGAGGGAGTGGGTGTGGGGAGCAAGAAAGATGCCCTCACAATCCTGAAGGGCTGATTGTTTTACCTGGCTCCAGGGGTTAGAATGAGGAGCAACTTAGAACAATGGAACAGATTACAAAGAGGCAAACTTTGGCTTGATGAGACAAAAACTTCCTTACAAATTAGAGCTATCTTCCTTTAGTATGGGCTGTGTTGGGAGACAGTGAGCCTGATTCCCTGGAGGCCTTAAAACCAAGGCTGATTGGTTAAATATGAGCCTTCAACTACATGGCCTCTAGGGTCCTTTCCAATTTTGAAATCCTATAATTCTGTGACTCTTAAGAGGCCACAAACAACCTGCTGTATTTGATAAAGCAAGTAACATTTAGTATATAGTTACCACATTGAAATGTGATCAAGTCACTTAATTAAAAAAATTATGATAATTTACCAACATTAATTACCACTTCTGTGAACCCTTAATTAACATTTTGTAGTCAATTTAACTAAAATGATAGGTATATCCTGCTTAACTTGTATGACTCTCAGTCATACAATACCATTATCTTTGAAGAATTAAAATGAGTTACCCAAAGGGGAAAGGTACCTGGAATACATGACTTGGCTGTAACATTTCCAATGAAGAACTATGGGACAAGAGGCATAAAGGATAGTGCCAGAAAGATTGTTGACCTGAAAAGAATGAGGATTAGGTACAGTGTCTAGTTCAAGGCATAACTGATGAAATGAAGAGCCAGAATCCTCCACTGCTAAGTATATACAATGTCAAAGAAGAATCCAGGTTCACAAAGGGCAGGTAGGCCCCTTTGGGGAATCTATAGGATGACATGAACCAGAGTAATACCAGATGAAAAGGCAAGAGTGGGTTGCAGGACCTCGGTTCCTGGAGGGGCCGCTCATATTGAGATTAGTCTTGAAGTTTCAGTGTCTTATTTTAACATCATCAAGTAATTTTGCAAAAGCAACCCATCTTCTATTTTTATTTCATGTCTGATAATTTAAACAGTCTTTCTTCACTGGTTTGACCTCACCTATCATTTGAGGGTATCCTAATCTAGCATTGGGTGCCATTTTGGGCTGATACCAACTATTAATATGACTATCAGTGTGCTACTTTCAGTTTTTCCGAGTGGTTTAACAATCTTGCCCAGAATTTAATACCATGATTCATTCAAATGGGAGATGTCATAAGGTTTATATTTTATACATGAAAAATTAATGGGAATTCCTTGAGAAAAACTTCCTGTTCCTTTCTGGGACTAAACTGAATAGTATGTAGGCCCTAGAGAAACCTTTAAGTTCTGATCTAGTCTAACCCTCTCATTTTACTGACGAACAAACTAAGGTCTACAGAATGTTATTTGCCCAAGGTTGGAGCTGAAGCTTCCAAGCTGCCATATTTTCCATTACATCTTGCTGCCTCTTCCTCAGACTACAAAATTAATACTATCTCATTAAAACATTACCATGAATCACATATACTAGGAAAAACCTCAGCAGACTTTTTTCAAACCAGTTATGGAGTTAAAGGCCACTGTAAGCATGCTCCAAGTTATAATGTGAGCAACAAAGTATACTAATTCTTAAAAAAAAAACCAAACAAACAGATGCTTCAATCACATCTAGACTGCAATGCATTTTCTACAACTACAGATCATCTCGTGTTCATGCCATCCCAATTATCCTAGAAAACCCAATAGAACTCCCATTGATATCTTCTGAAAATTAAATGATAATGTGTGAAGTAGATTAATTTTCAATACTTCCAGGATCTGGGATTTTAAACAATGTACCTTTTCCATCTCAACAAATCACAAGACTTTGACTTTCATATTTTAATAACTAGTGTCTGAGAGTGATAGTGGCCAGCTTAATGTTGAAATTCTCCAACCTTAGCTAGGCTGGGCTTTAGACAAGGGGCCTACAGTTTATCACTTTATCCATCCTTGAAGCTTTCCCAGTTTGGTGGGCAGAACCTGTCAGAGTATGTGCTCTTTAATATAAGATTTTGTCAATGAAGAAGAGTCTACCTACACATCATGATGAGGTATCCACTTAGGACTTCAGCAATAGCTTTTATGAAGAAAAACACTCATGGAGTGGAAAGAACACTGGACTAGAAGTTAGAAAAACTGATTTCAAATCATTTGTGTGCCATTTATTAAGACCTGGTAAAAATTTTCTGAGCCTCAGTCTCAAGATATAAAATGAGGGGGGCAAAACAGCCATTATCTTCCTCACAAGGTTTGGTTGGGGGAATCAAATGAAGTATGAGGTAATTGCTATGAAGGGCTTTGTGACTCAAAGGTGCTATATATACATGTTATCTGTTATGATGATACATGAACATGGTCTCTGCATTCATCCTCTCTTCACTTTCTAGGGACTTACTAGCAGTGTAACGGTGGTGGTCCCCCAACTCCAAAAGGCTGCAGTATTTATGCTGATATCGGCATGCTACCTGTGACTTGACTCAGTTATCAAATTTCATTAGTTCAATTTGGTGCATCCAGATTCAGTTATACTTTCCTCCCTGAATACCTATAATCTAGAGTTAGGAAGACTGATGGTTGAACCCTCTGATACTTATTATCTATGCTACTAGTAGAAAGTCACTTACCCTTTCTGTGTAAAATGGGGATAAGAGTATCTCATGGAGTTGGTATAAGACATAAATGAGATAATATATAAAGTACCCCAAAAGTCTTTAGTGCAGTTGTAAGCTTTTAAGGTTTAGTTGCTAAAAACTGCACAAAGACTTGTGGGACATCCTGGATATCATGTTTTTTGCAAGGTTGTAAATGTGTCATGTCACTTAATAGTATTACTGCCAGCTGGCACAATCAGGTGCCTGTCTTAAAACTATCACAAGGACCAATTTAATTTGATTGCTTCAATTTCTTTTTTAGGAAGCAAAAGTTGTCTCTGTGCTTGTATGGATAGCTTTTAGAGGAAGAAACACTTTAATTTGTTTGCTAAGTAGAATCACTACATCTACAAAGTTAGGTAGGAAGGGCTAAAAACTTTTTTGCTCTGATGACTTAAAACAAAAATCTTTAAAAGAATTTGCTTGCACAGGATTATAGACTATATTCCTTAAATGCCACCAACTGTGAAATGTTTAGTTGTTTGTTTGTTTTTTTTTTCCAAATAGAAAGGTGGTGTTTAAAATCTTAAAAGTTGTAAATTTGAATAAAGAGTTCCTCAAGATATGATTTTAATCACTTACCCCAAAGGTCTTAAAAAAATTAAAAAATGTTTCTTGGAACAGAAAATACTTTTAACTATACTTATATTATTCTTTTGGGTCCAGAGAGCAGGTTCTCCCAGGTAACAGATGCTAGAGAATCTTGCCCCAGTTTAAACTGAACTTAACATGTTTTGGGCCTGTCGAACTGTTGGGATGATGTGAACAAATAGTGTGGAAGCTAATATCACCTTCATTACTTGTTTTCTATTTTCCAAGAATTAGAGACCTCCAATGCTCTCCTTTTGAATTCTTACATACAGAGGAAAAAGAAAATAGGGATTTAAATCTTAAAAGATTGTTTGGTGTTTAAATTAGAACAGAGAGCCTGAGAACAAACACACACACATACAAAAAAAATTAATAAATTCAAAAGAAACATCTGGTATCCCCCTATGAATACCTTCCATAATAAGCAATCCAAAATGGAAATGTATTTAATCTACTTGCAGACAATGAATCTCCTCTGTTCTCTAAGAACAAAAGTCAGTTCCCTTTCTATTTAAAAGAGAAGGTGGGGTGCAGAAAGATCATGGTTCTAAGACAAACTGAAACTCTACTAAGGGAGGGATTACCTTATAACCCCTTTCCCCCACACCTTTCAGAAAGGAGGACAGAGAGCATGGCTTAACTGCTGAGTCTGGGCAGAATGATCTAGTGGAGAGAGCAGTAACCTGGAAGGCAGGAGATCAGGGATCTAATCCAGGTTATCCTTCTTCCCAGCAGTGTGACAAGCCATATATATATACACACACACACACATATATATATATAGTTAGAAGGGCCCTCAGAGGTCATCTCATCTAATACCTAACTAACCAGGAATCTTTTCTAGTCATATATATAGCCTCTGCCTGAAGACCTCCAATGGTTATCTATTACCTCTCAAGGTAGTCTATTACTGTCTAAATCTCCTATGCTATAAAATGGAAGTTATACCCCAACTGAATGCTGCACAGTGTTGTTGAGAGGAAAGCACTTTGCAAGTCATAAAGCATTACCTAAATTTGACTTATTTTTTCAATTGTATAGAAACATTTTGTCTTCAAAGTTTCTGGCACTATCTAGTCACAAACATACTATAATAATAAATTTGATTAAGGTGAGGGGATACCTATAGCCACTATCTATAGCCTCCTAGAAATATTAAATATTATGACTCGTCAATATGGCATTTACATACTAAAGACAGGAATTATGGAATTGACAATTTTTCCTTTCTGGGCCTCAACCTTCTTATAAATGCCCTTGCCAATGTATCATAATTCTTTCATTGAGCTTTTTATGCATTTTTCTTGGTCTCTTAGCTATAGCTATAACTATGAAGCACTGGCATTAGAATGATTAAAAAACCAAACCAAACCAAAAACCAAACCAAAATGCTCCAAAGGCTTATAGGAAACCTAAGAACTAGTAAATAGGTTCTTATTTTTGTTTAGTAGGCTTTTTCCGATTCCCAAATGTCTTCATCTAAAACTGTAAATCAACGAGCCTTGTCCTTTTCCTTGTATGCAAAAAACACTACTTGAAGAACATGATACAGAGGTTCTCTCACCCCTTCCAGAACGTCTTAGGGTCATCTCTGCCCTCCAAACATCTTCACGGGACCAGGGAGGCTGGAGGCAAGTCCTGTCTGGAAAACGATGAGCATGACTTACTCTAGGGTATGCTGATCAGTGGCCTAAGATAGTATGCTTTAGCGCCATGTGCCTAATGGATGCTCAATAGCATTCTAACTGATGGTGCCTGCATGTATGAGAAATAAAGTAAAACACCACCAGATTCCTCTATGCTTATACTGTTCACAGGCACCCACTACCATCTTTCAAATAAGAGAATGTGTTAAAGAACTTTGCAGACTGTGAAGTGCTTTTAAAAACAAATTCAAACACTCAGTTGGAAGCAGACTTGGTTTTGAGTACCAGCTCTGCCACTGTGTGAAGTTGGGCAAGTCCTTTAACCCTTTGGGGTCTCAGTTTCCTCATCTGTAAAACTTTAAGAGGTGATTTCTAAAGCTTCTTCCAACTCTTAAAAAAAAAAAAACAACCAACCCCCAACAAACTAGTGTCTATCACCACCCTCAAAAGGGAGTTTGCTTGAGATTTTCTTTCTTAATAGCTCTCCAAATGGAATTCATCTTCTTGTACACAACTGGTCTCTCCCTCTTTTGCCCTGAATCTAAAGGCACATCAGTGTGCTGTTCTGTATATGTGATCATGATACTCCTGAATCACGCTAAGAAGATGCGCTTTAATTTGTTCCCCATCCCACCTCCCCCACTGTGTGTGAGGGATGGGTTGTTTTCTCACCCACTTGTCCTTTTTATTTAGCAACAGGGTTGGCCAATTTTAGGAATGTTACCTAGGGCCAGAGGGTTTTTTAAATCCACAGAAAGTCAACTCATATAGGGACCAAACATCTAACTTTGGTATTATTCACACTGTATTCTAACCAATGAAGATAATCAGGCTCAATATTTAAATTGAGATAAAAGGCAGGGCCCTTAAATTGACTACATGGGGGGAGGAGGTGGGAAAGGCAGTGACAAATTACTTCCTCACAGTACTCAGTGCTGAAAATATACTCCAGAATATTCTGACCTTGCAGCTTGAAAAATAGCTGGGAGAGATAGCTAACAGGATAGCCAGAATAATTCATGCACCCTGATAAAAACTGATAGTGGGGAAAATTCCTGGGGGAAGTTTCACATTTACTGAATGTCCAGGAGAGATCCAGACACACACAAGAAAAAAAGGTTGGGGGGTAGGGGAGAGGGGAGGGCAGAGAATGAGAATTCTGCAAAGTACTTGGCCTAGACCCAAAAGGCCACACCATGCTAGATTATTGAGGACTGGCAAACCTTCAAAGGAGAATCAGTCATTCTGCCACATGAACGGTTTTGGGTGGGCAGTGTAGCTGTGAATGGTGGAATGGCACATGAATAGCTCCAACCTGATTTCACTATAGAGTTGATCACAATTCAGTTTCCATGACTTCTCTTTATTCCAATCCACCCTATATCATGAAGCAGATCACTCAGACTCTTTCCATCCAGAGAAGTGAAGTCACCAAGATCCCCTTGCTTACTGAGAAGTACCACCTTGGTTGTGAAGAACATCTGTTACTGAATTTTCTTTCCAAAGTCTCTGTGAAGTAATAATGTAATAATGATATCTTACAGTTTTCAAAGTATTTGCATATGCATTTATTTGCTCCTCACAAACACCATGTGAGATAGGCTGGGCAGGGATTAGTATTACCCCTTTACAGATGAAGACACAAGCTCCAAGAAGTTGGGACTTATCTGAGATCACAATGATAAGAGGTAGTAAGCGGATCTTGAACTCTAACCCCGGGCTCCTAACACCTACTCTAGTCTTTACTTCACAGTCCTCAAGGAAACTTGAAGAGGGAATCACCTAGGATCACTGCAGGGACACCTAGGAAAAGACTTCAGGACTAGTCAGTTCTAGCATTATTGCCAAATGTCAGCCCCACAATGTTAAAAGCTGTCTGCCACAATCCTAACTGCTATCCAATTTAGTGGTGAACCCAGAGAGAGCTCTGCCACTTTTGGGTATGGCTTCTAGCCTATAATTAATGTTCTCCCACCTTTTAAGACAGAAGCCTACCTCATCATTTGTCACCTGAGGACCATACCCAAGGAGTTTCTTTACTACAAATAATGAAATAACAATGGCACTACTCTATTGCATCACTTATGCTTATAAGTTTGAAGCTGTCTCAGCTCTTTTCTTGGTAGTTTGTTGACACTAAGTAGGCTGCTGGCTCCTGCTTGAATCTTCTTTAAAAACCCTTACCTTCTGTCTTGGAGTCAATACTGTGTATTGGCTCCAAGGCAGAAGAGTGGTAAGGGCTAGGCAATGGGGGTCAAGTGACTTGCCCAGGTTCACAGAGCTAGGAAGTGTCTGAGGCTAGATTTGAACCCAGGACCTCCCTGGCTCTCAATCTACTGAGCTACCCAGCTGCCCCCTCCTGCTTTAGTCTTCTAAAATGACCCCAAGTTTTGCCCACCTGTTGCTATGGTCAAAGATTTACCACCTTAATTTGAGATTACTGTTAAAAAAAAGCCTCCCTACCCAGAAATTAGTCTACTGTTTCTGTCCAACACAAGCTATTTTATATATAAAACACATTTTTCTCCCAATCATTATTTTGGTTATATTATTCTACTGCTCAGAAGGCTACAGTGGAGCCTCCAATACTTTATTTATGTCATTCTCTGCAGCAGGAGTACTCTACCCACTCAGTGTGGCAAATAATACCCTTTTCTCAAAAAACTCCTTTTAAAAAATTAAGTCTTCTTTTGAAACCTGTTGTCAATCATTTCAACAAGTCCTCTTAGCATCTATCAATAACTGACTAGTGAAAATGATTTAGAATAGGATAAAAACTTGGGACACCATTTAACCCTGATTTTTACAAACTGATATGGTAAGTTGTAGAGCTAGGTTTTAAACCCAGATCCCTCTGATTCCAAAACTGGTGCTTTTTCAGATGTTGATTGTGTAGGTGTGATACCTCTGCTGCTCTCTTTTGTTTGCTGGACCTTTAATTTATGCTTTTCCTTTCTATTTCATTACAGAATTGGGAATTCTATAAACTCCCAGAGGGCAGGGATTATGCCTTCCATAGTGCCCAGCCTTACTCCTCTTAAGAGGCCTGGCTGGAATATGTCTTTTAGGGTAGACAGGACAAGAATCTTTTGAGGCAGCAGACCCATCTTCATTGATAGTAATTAAACAGAGATTGAAAGTGCAAGAATAAATGATACCTCAAATTATGGGGGTTAGAGTCAGTTACCTTTCATTCTGCTTCCAGGAAAGAAAAATCTGATCTGGGGAAGAACAAATATCTGGGGATTTGTACGTAGTCCTATATTGAGGCATATATAGCTGGGTGATTTTTTCACCCTGTCCTGTTTCTTCTCTAGAATTTAGAGGTCTATTCTGGGGAATTTCTATTCAGAAGACCTTCCAGACCTAGAATGAACCTAAGAAGGCTGATGTCAAACTTAAATTAAGCTTTCTGGTTTTGACTTTGGACTTAGGAAGGGGAGGGAATAAGCACCTATGTGCCAGGGACTGTGTTAAGTGTATTTAACAAATATCTCATTTGATCTCATGTAGGTGCTGCTATTATCCCCATTTTACAGTTGAGGAAACTGAAGCAGACATCGATTAAGCAGACTTGCTTAGGGTCACAAAGCTGGTGTCTGAGAACAAATTTTAACTCGGGTCTTCCTGACTCCAGACCCAGTGCTCTATCCATTGTGCTACCAGCTGCCTCTAATGACTCAGGGTTGAGTCAGAATGAGACCCATCCCATGAATTTTTGTTATAAGGGTAACAGAATGATTAAAACTGCCATAAAAAAGGGGATGAAGTGAGTGATAAAAATGATCTTTGTAAATGGAGGAGCTGGATCAGAAGAAAGAGGGAATGAGGGGGTATCTGGGTTTTTAGATCTCTCAAAGATCAAGGACAGTGTTCAAAGTATAAATTTAAAGTAAATCATTTTAATTTTAAAATTTTATTTTGAGCTAATACAGAAGTATATAATTTTTAGTTATTATCAAAGGTATACACACAGCAGAGAGAGAAGATAGGAAGAGAGAGAATGTGTGGCACTTCTACATTTGTATCCTTTATAATTTACTGACACTTGTTAACATTTAGCTGAGATTGAGTAAATAAATATCAGAAGCAAAGGAATGGAATCTGTACTGGAATATTAGTTATGAGACCAAGGATTCATCTAAGTAAAACAAAAAGGTCATTAACATCATTAGACTAAATTATTCTAATGGATCTAGAGTTGGAAAAGAGGTTTGGACATCTAATCAAATGGCTTCACTTTTATGAAGGAAAACTGGTCTTTCCTTTAGCAGGAATTAAAAAAAAAATACCATCTATTGGTGCTGCATTAAATGCAGTGCCTTTCATTCATTTTGGGCAATCTTTCCACCCTGCAGTGTCACATAGGGAAAGGAATTACAATGGACCAAACAAATCTGAGTGCCAAGAAAACCAATATATCAACTGATATTTTACCACTAAGACATTTATGGCACGGTGATAAAGAACCTTGGATTTGGAATCAGAGGACCTGGGTTTGAATTCTATTGCTGTTCCTTATCTTGTGTGTAAGGGTAACTGAGTAATCTGATCTCTCAGCATCACTGCCAGAATTACAAAATTTGCGGCGAATGAACAAATCAGTAAAACCCCATATTGCAGCTACAGAGCTCCCATTTACCTCAAGATCAGACAACTCTTTCCTCCACTCCCCCCAAGCAAAATATGGCAAAGACTTCATTTCTTGACTGAACATTGGGAATAAAAAGTATAATCTAGTAGGGCTTCATCTGGTGTCAAGAGGGACTCACCATTTAAAAGAACTATAACTTTAGGTACGAGAGCATTTGAGCATCTGTGACATGTTCTGAATTAATTATAGTCCAAACTAATCTCATGTCACATTTTCTTGTTTCCTTATTCATTTCCTGTTTGACTATTGTCCCTTTGCCTGAAGTCCTTTTACCACGCTGAGCCTCAGTTTCTTCCTCTATAAAATATGAATAATAAACTTATACTGCCTACACTTCAGAAAGCTATTGTGCCAAAGGGCTTTGTAAACTAGATAGCGCTACCAAAAAATAGGAACTATGACAATGATGATGATAATAATGATATGCTTTGACTGGGTTATTCTTTATGCCTTTACCCAAGCCCTGGTTCTATTTTTAGATCATAAAGAAGTATTTTTCTCTAGTCATTATACTCACTTGTACTTTAACTCTAATCATGCAAAATATGAATAACAAATTTTAACCTAGGTGATTATACTTCTTTTTGTCAATACAAAAATTATCATTTTGGTTTTTTAAGTCAGAATCAAGTCTGCTCCCCTCTATGGAATAAGTAGTCCTCAAGGATTGGGGAGGGGTGGGGCAGTGGTGTTGGAAAAAACACATCCACACCTGTGTCCATTTCAATTTACTGATACTTAATAACATTAAATTGAGCTTAAGGGTAAATGAGATAGGAAGTGTCATAAGAAAAGGGACTGAATATTCCCTGATGTCACAATGAAGTTCATGCAAACTCCATTACAAATTAAAAACAATTCCCCAAACACAAGACTTGGAAGGCTTTAAAAAACACACTACTTTGTAATAATAAAAAACACCTCCCTCCCAAAATTACTAAGACTAGCAAATGAATTAAAACACCTAAATGGCCCAACTTCCTCACTGCAACAAAGTGCTTTCACTTAACAGCACTACCTACCACCAGTACAGAAAACGTAAATTAGTTTATATTCAACACAAACACAAGGATGACATGCCAGGCTATGGAGATCCTCAGGATCCTTAATGACTGGATGGTTCTGGGAACTGATACTGGGACATCATATTTTACTTCTTACTCTTTGTTGGTGCAAATCCTACCCAGGTCAGCCACCACAAAATCATTACCATCTTACAGCTCTTCAGAGAATGGTGTGATGAGCACTGCTGGTCTCAGTCCAGGGTCAACATCATAAAAATCACCGTCTCACTTGGCAGTTACTGGTCCCCTTGCTGGCAGTCTCAGCAGAGAGACCAAAGACTGAATGGGCTGTGGAACCTGAACTACCCTCTCACTCTTAGAGGCAGCCCCTGAAGGTCAGGGCTGAGCCACCCTGGAAAGGCATGAGTGAGGGAAGCTTTGACTGCCACTGCCCATGCTGTACCTGGTCTGTGAATAAATAGGTCTTCAGTCTCCAGGGTTGTCAATGACTCATTTTGTAACCTTGGGCAAGCCACTTAACCTCTCTGTGCCTCAGTTTCCCCATCTGTAAAAAATAGGGACAACACTTGTTTGTAAAGCACTTTGATATCCTCAGTTGAAAAAAAAAATCATACAAATGCATGCTATTATATATATATAAAAAAAATCCAACGATTTTACCTTACAAATATACAAAATACCACCACCACCATCAATATCACCTTGGCTGTTCAGAGCACCTTTCTTCTGAGGAGCTCAAAGTACTGTCTATATGTTATCTCAATCTTCTGCTGTGGTTACCTGGAGGTATCCAATAATACTGAATCCAAAAATCAAATAATATCTTGGATTTATCCAGCACTTGTCTTCTAAGGAGTGACAAAAGCTTCATGTATCCCATTTATTCATATGACACCCCTGTGAGGTAGAGAGGGGGAGGGGAGCACATATTATCCTCATGTTACAGATGGTTAAGCTGAGGCAGTTAGTGCTTAAAAATGACTTGCCCAAAAATCACATTGCAAGTCAATGGATACACCAGGACCAAATTACAAGTGTCTCAATTCAGTGCTTTATCCACAATGCTTGATATTTTAAATATCTTAACATTTTATTTTGATATTTGAGTCCTGGAATATTATTTTTTTAACAAAGGAAAAAGAGAAACTAAGTGAAATAACTGTTAGCAACAAGAATACATTTTAATAATGATTTTTAAAAGTCACTAAGTTCGAATAACACACTTTGAAAATAACTTGAAGAAAGACTATCCCACAAGTCTTAGGAGATGTCACCTAGTAATGACAAAAAGACATACTTAGAGACTAGTAGGGTCTCCAGATGAGATACCCTTTTACCTATTACTGACTCAAGATAAAGGTGCTTGAGTATTATGACCCCTACACTAGCAGGGGAGCTTCCAAGGACAGTAGAGTCAGGTCAGTGCTTGAATGAGCTTCTTTATCTTCCTCTCTTAAAAAATACCAACAAACCGTAAAAACAAAACCAAACCGTATTTGGGAATCAATCTTCATTTTTAACTCTAAACAACAGGACTGGCCAAACCCTTCATTACGTTAAAAGTTTCAAAGTGGTTCTTGGGCATTATAGTAAAATTACAGAGAACCAAATACCCTAATTTTCTTTGCACACGACCATGTCATTTCTGTTCATGTTGGCTTTGAGTTACATCCTAAGCTATTTAGGATGAAGAAATACATGAACAACATGAAGAAGTGGACCCAATGGCAAGTCTTCGCATTTCTTTGAATACTGCTTCTCTCCTGCATCAATTTATTGTATCATTTCCATAAAAAATCAATTATGAAGCTCTTCTCTGTTATTTTCAGGGAAGGTAATCACTCATCAAGATTAACAAAAATAGTAGAACTTCAGTTAACCAAAATCAAACAAACCTGACAATCCCTCAATCATAATTTTGCTTTTGCTGTATCTGCCCTGAAGGGCAAAGGAGCAAAATGACACAAACTAGGTCTTATCAGAGATTATAAACACATACACAAAGTCCTTTAAGGCATCCTGGCCTTGGGGCCAGCAGAGATTCATATCATTCTCCTACACCTACTATATACACACAGAACATACAATAATCACTGTTGCTCAAGGTGATCCTAAGGTATGGCAAAATCTTCAATGAAGTAGTTAACTAACTGTTCAGTATATTCTATTTATGAAAGGTTGAAAAGTGTACTGAAACATTTAAGACAGATTTTCAACAACATGAGTTTCCTAACTAATTCTCAGTTAAAGGAAAATTCAATTAAACAAAACACCTTATTCTCTGAGAATTCTGGTCAATGAAGGTTCATGATTATATGAAACACAGATCCTCAGTGTTGGCTAAACCTCTTTCTTGAAAAACATACTGAAAGTTCTTTAGTTCATGTCTTCAGTTAGTCAACAATGAAAGCCCACTCATTTTCAGGTTTACTCTTTTCCAGCTGCCAGATGGTTAAGATAATCTGTAGATGTTGAGAAGAAACAGAAAAAACCCTACAGACATATCCCAATTACTAATATTTGACTAAGGTGCACTAAAAACATTCTGAGTTTAAAAGCTATCTCAAGTAGAGATCACTCTGGTACTAATCTATACATTTCAACTGCTGCTTTGAAAGGTACAACTAGTAATCTGCTTTTATTAACAAAAAAAAATGCTGGCACTTAATGAAGATACTTTAAACTACTAATTTTGTGGCAAATCCACTCATAAACCCAAAATTTCATAAGACCAAGTAAAGGTAAGCATCATATTTCAGTGAACATTTAGAAGGGAGCACAACCAGAGTCCAAGGCTTTCATTCAGAGAACACCGAAAAGTTTTCTCATGGTGATCCAACTTTTTAGAGAGCAGGCTCAGCTTCATCTGCTCCTCTAAACAGAAGCTATCTATTCTATCAGTAAGAAGAGTGATAAAAACTAGTGACAAAAACCCAGCAAACAAGCTGATCCCTCCTGCCCACCTCTCAGCTCTACATTTTGCTAAATGCTAGAAGAGAAAGCTACCTATGCTGCTAGTATTTAGTTTTTCTGGTGTTGGACATGGAGTATGGAAGACCTGAATTCAAATCCTGCCTGACAATGAATAGCTGTTTTTGAGTCTCAATTCCTTCATCTGTAAAATGGAGATAGATAATGCCTGCAGTATCTACTTCATGTGGTTGTTTGTGAGGCCTCAACAAGTCCATTTAAACAAAAGGTTTTGTAAACCTTAAAGTGCTATACTATAGTAACATCAGCCATGGTTATTATTAAGACTCTTATAACCCTTGCGTCCAGAACATTTGATATCACTGTTGGAACTGTTGGTACAAATGGAGGCGACTCCAAGGAACCTGGTGGAAGGGTCTAAAATGGTTCTGCCTGAAAGGAGAATGGACCTATAATTTTAGAAGCCCTTCACAACAGGGCAAATATAATGCTTGTCTGTGAATGAAGAACTTTCCTGAGCACAGGGTATCTTGTGGTTCAATACAGTATAAACTGAAATGTGTTATGCTGCCCAGGGCTGCCTGGTGTACCAAAATGGCAGGCACTAAAGCTGCTTCCCTTCTCTTAGATACTACTTAATGTAGTTCTGATCCCTGCTTCCTAGGTGTAAAATGAAATTTTCCATGCTTCAATAATCTTAAACTTTCCATCAGTCTTCAAGGTTAATTTATGACTACCACCCAAAATTTGAGGTGGAGACAAAATTGTTCATTTCTCTTTCAAAACTGATTTTCTCCTTCCTACTTCTAATTTTCATGGCTAGGAAGCACTCTTTTCTGGTTCCCGATCCTATAAACTTGCAACTTAAGGTTCTTTTTTCAGACAATTTGCAGAGGCAGCAAACATAGTACAATGGAAAAAGCACTCAGGAGAGCCAGCCTAGGTTAGAATCATGGATGTACCCCCAGCTATGTAATCCCAGGAAAATTACCTCACCTCAAGTGCAAACTAAGGGTAATACCCATACTAGCTGCCAACTCACCAAGAAGGCTGTGAAGAAAGCACTTAAAAACTTTGTAGCCTAAGAGCTAAACTGAGATGACATTTCATTATTAGTTACTAATCATGCCATTTCTTCCTTTCATACTCACTCTTTCCTCGCTGACTTGACCGCTACTTTTACAACCTCATCTAGGGTCAACTGTTGCCTAGACTGTATTTTTATCATAAGCTGAGTTTTCAAGTTCTCCTTTCCCATCAATCTTGCTGCTACAGGATCATCTTTGGAACATGCCCCTCAGTCAATATCATTCTCTTCCTTTAGGTTGGCTGACAGCTTTTCACTTTTCAACTAATATTAGTTTCAAATATAATCCTTTCTCATGATCATCCTTCACTTACTTAAAAAACAAACAAACCAAAAAACACTTACCTTCTGTCTTAGAATCAATTAACTTCCAGGCAGAAGAGCAGTAAGGGCTAAGCAACTAGGGTTAAGTGACTTGCCCAAGATCACACAACTAGGGAGTATCTGAGGCCAGATTTAAACTTAGGTCCTCCTGTCTCTAGATCTGGCTCTTTATCCATCAAGTCACCTAACTGCACCATATTTTAAAATTTCTGAGGATTTAATTCTCACTTCTTCCTTTTGGAATTGAGGAGTGCTCATATAAGGACAGGATAAAAGACTATAACACTTGGAAGCCTACAGTGAGCATTGTCTATTCAACGGGACACATTCTTCTTGAATATCTCACTTTCCTAATTGCTTTGTTCTCCAATTGTTTTTAATAAAACTTTCATAATGAAGTTTAAGGATTACTTTATATTCATAAGGACAATTTTAATGTTCAATCCTTTACTGATTTATGTCAACAAATTTTATTCTACTAGTATCCCACCATTATTCCTATCAAGCTAATTTATTGGCCATCTCATATTTGGCTCCTTGCTACATCCTCAATGAAGTTTTCTACAACTTTCCAAGCTAAAAGTGATTTCCTCCTTTTTGGATCTCAAAGAATTTTATGCACTGATCCAAATTCTAATTTATAGTTACCTGTAAATCTGTCCTATCTTCCCTATTATTGGCAGAGCCCATATTTTATTTTATTTTTTGTACAATGCCATGAACAAAGCAGATGTATAAGAAATGTTTGCTCTTGTTCTTATCTTGCCTAAAGATTGCTGATCAGAGACTCCATTATGCCTAGGATAGGGCTTGTTTCTTCATCCACCAAGCTATATTGTTCCCCCTTCTAAGTCAATTGTACATGCTTATCTCTTTATATAACAATATTCACATCTTAACTCTAAGCACAACTTGGTGTAGTAGATAAAATGCTGGATATGAAGAAAAAAGACCTGGATTTGATTCTAGTCTGACATACTTAATAGCTATACAAGCATGGCCATGCCATTTAACCCCTGGGGCATCAGTTCCTTTATCAGTAAAATGAGGACAATACTTGCCCTACCTACCTCACAGGGTTGTGAGAAAAAGTGCTTTCCAACCTTAAAGTGCTTATCTGTGACATTATCATTCAAATTTTCAAATTACACATTGAGCTTCAAGACAGAAGCCATCCCTCACAGTTCTATACTCCCATAAATAATTCTACCACAGTGGCAGACATCCTGTTCTGATCATAAATGATCAGAATAGTCTGCAGAGCAGATTACCAACTCACATTATTTTTTACTGTATAAGCTCAAAAAAGTATCCTAACCAAAAACTACTTATGCTTATTCTCAGTTGCTTGAAAGTATGGGGAAGATCCATGACTTGATCCCAGTTAAACCTCTTTAATGTTACTCTTTCAATTTGGCTGAACTGTTTAGAAAGCATTAAAACATTAACCTTATATTATAAGTATATGTTGTGCACCAGCCCAATTTAAATAAAGAAATATTTGATCATCTAACCAAGAACACATTCAATAAGTCTTAAATCCTCAACTCCTGCTCTGTATAAAAAGGGCAGCTTAACTATGCAGAAAGAGAAATGAATATTGATTAACATTTTACCAATGAATTTCCCCCCAGATAAATTCTTTTCATGATCATCTCCCAGCAAACTTTAAAACTCACAACTACTTTGTAGTATCTAAGAGCAACCAAATTTTCCACCATATACAACCTATATTTAACTCTTTCAGAATCTAACAAGCAATAGCTGCTGGTTACATGAGGGAATAAACTGCAGGCACATTAGACCCATAGCAAAGGGATAGATCATTACTTGCCCCCCCCCCCCCCGCCCCCAACCCATCCTTTCCAAGGTCTTTCAGCAAAGCTAACTTTTGGAGACTTCATATAATACTTCGACTTTTAATAGTCTTCTAATTTTCATACAATTTCCTCCATTCTCAAGCACTACCATTAATGTGTTCTTGTATTTGTGTTCTAAGTCCCTGTCCCCCCCCCCCCCCCCCCCAGTTCTTACTTTAGTAAGTCAATCTCTGTATCTTTCACTCAATATCCTTTTCACTTCTTAACGCCTGCTGATAAACCTTCTGGTTCAGTTTCGCCAGAATGAAACGACTAAACCCTTTCAGGCAGCTTTTAAAACTCAAACGTGTGCCCCTTAGCCCCATGACAAACAAACTGCTGAGGCGGTTACTACCTATTAGAAGTAAATTCTCTAACCATAAGTACTCTTCAGAAACACTGGAGAACTCAAACACAGGCAACAAGGAAACTATGAATGGAGCTTTTAAAAAGAAGGAGTTAAGATGTTGATTTACCCTTGGAAAGGGAATGGTGAGGGCTTTCATCACAGCAGGGCCATACTTTCGGAAAGTGTCACTAGACTAACTGGACAGGAGAGTCTCCCGCCCAAATTAGCGTTGCACATGGCAAGTCTACCAGAGCCTCCCTGCCAGAGGTCGTTTGCCCTGGGAAGATGCGTGGTGACCCGTCTGATCCGTTATTCTGGGGGAGAGGTGAAAAGGGGACAGGAAATCCTAGCTGTTGACTTCCAGCGCGCCTCGGAGCACTAGGAGCTGGCGCTCATTCGCTCCCCAGCAAAGGAAGCACCATGGCCCCCAACCCGGTGCTCCCCTCCGCCCCGGCCCCCAGCCCCGCTTTCTCTTCTCTCCATCCCACCCAGGTCCCAGGTCCTCCGGGCCGCTCCCCATCCCCTCCCCCGCCCGCCCCGAGCCTCCACTCCGCGCAGGCGCAGTCGGAACTTAGGGCCTACTCCGGCCCCCCGAGGCGCCGCGGCGGCTGTGGCGGCGGCGGCGAGGCCAGGAGGTCCGGTGGCTACCACCCTCCCCACCCCAAGTGGTCCCGGCGCCCCAGTCCCGCGGCCTCCCTAGCGTTCCGGGGCCCGACTCCCTCGCCGGCCCCGGCCAGCTCTCTCCCGCCATTTCGCCGCCCGCCTCACCCGTTCTTCAGATCCACCTCCAGGATCTTCCCGTAGCCCTTGAAAAACCGCTCCACGTCCCGCTCCCGAGCCTGGTAGCTCAGGCGCCCAATGTAGACCCGCGGCATCCCGGCGGTGGCGGCGGCTGATTCACCCACCCCCACCCCTCAGGCGGCGGCCGGCTGGCTGTCCGCGACGAGGCTGGAGCGCAGCGACGGCGACGGCGACGGCGACGGCGGGGCGACGGCAACGGGCGGGCGGGCAGACGCAGCCGAATCCGGGCAACGTACGCGAGCACGCAGTACGCGCGCGCGCCGCCGCCACCACCACCACCGCCGCCGCGAGCCGTTTTCTTCTCTCTCCCCCTTTGCCCCGCCTCTCGCCATTTCCGAAGAGTTACGGAGAGGGGGTAGGGACAGAGGGCAGGAAGAGGCGCGTGCGCGCGCCCGCGCCAACCTTCCGCTTGGGGTTGAGAGCAGAGGGGGGGACGGAGGCGAGGCCTGGGGGTTCACGTGACTGTCAGCGCTAGCCTTCTCCTGGGGAATTTCCTGAGTGGTCTTCCGCTCCTCAGTGATGCAAACCGTCCTCGTGCCGCTCCTCCTTAGCTTCCAAGGTTTCTTTTAACCGTTCGGTTAAATTTCTAACCTAGAGCATGGATCCTCACAACTGCATCCATGGCGCCTGTCATCCAGACTCTCCCCTGTTGAGGAGCTCACTGCTGCGCAAGAAGTCCGCTTTTTTGCCCTGTTCTTGGACTCTCTAGTCTGGCATCAATTCAGGTTCCACTCTATTCCACGTAACTTATTTAAGGATTTATTGTAGAAAATGGAGATGGTTCATTTGGAGAAGAGTCAGTGGGATACAGTGGGGGAAAAAAAAAACAAAACCCAAAAACATTGCTCCAACGTTAGAGGCAGGATTGGAAGTCAAATCTGATGAGCCACCTTGAGCAGCTTGAAGTGATCTCCCAGACCGTCAGTTTTCTTCTCCGTAAGATGAGGGAGTTATTTTGGATGCTCCTTGAGGCTCCTTTGTCCCCAGGTTTGTGGTCCCAAGATTTAGGGGGAGTTAAGAAAGCTCAAATGTCCCATAGTGGCAGGGAGGCAGTACAGTGGTTAGAGTGGAGAGGACCTGGTCTCAAAGGTGACCACAGACAATTCGTAGCTGTGTGACCTTGGGCAAGTCACTTAACCCCAATTGCCTAGACCTTACCATTTTTCTGCCTTGGAACTGACAGTATCTATTCTAAGACAGTAGGTAAGGATTTTTTTTTTTAAAACCCTTACCTTCCATCTTGGAATCAATACTTGTATTGGTTCCAGGGCAGAAGAGTGGTAAGGGCTAGGCAATGGGGGTCAAGTGACTTGCTCAGGGTCACACAGCTTGGAAGTGTCTGAGGTCATATTTGAACCTAGGACCTCCCATCTCTAGGCCTGGCTCTCCATCCACTGAACTACCCAGCTGCCCCCAAAGGATTTTTTTTTTTTAATACCCCATACTAATGAGATGTCCTGTTTACTACTAATTAACCTTATAAGCACTTGGAGAACCTAAGAAGCAGAGTAGATAAAACCCAGGATCTGGCCTCAGGAAGACCCAGGTTAAAATCTGATCTGAGACCCTTCCTAGCTATGGAGCCCTGCCTGCTTTAGTTTCCTCATCTATAGCAGCTAGATGGTACAGTGATTAGAGTGCCCAGCCTGGAGTCAGGAAGGCTAATCTTCCTGGGTTCAAATATGGCCTCACTATTTGTGTGACTGAGCAAGTCACTCCACATTGGTTTTTTTGTGTGTGTTTTTGCCTCAATTTCCTCATCTGTCATATGAGCTGGAGAAGAAAATGGCAAACCATTCCAGGATCTTTGCCAAGCAAACCCCAAACAGGACCACTAAAAATAGTACCTACTTCCTGAACTATACTTTGCAAGCCTTAAAATGCCATGTAAATGCTAGCTATTATTATATAAAGTTTGCAAAGTACTTTACAAACATCTCATTTTGTCTTCAGAGCAATCCTGAGAGGTAAGTCCCTCTATTTTACAGATGAGGAAACTGAGGCAGAGTGACTTGCCAATGGTCACCACACTAATTGTTGAGCTGGATTTGAACTCTGGTCTTCCTAACTCCAAGTCCAGTAAGTATCCCATCATGTCACCTAACTGTCCCCAAGTCAGTCTATCTGGAGTATTGTCTTCAGTTTGTGCCATTACATTGATAAGCTGAATGGTATGATGACCATAGAGCTCAGTGGATATAGCACTAAACTTGGGGTCATGGACTCTTTTAAAAAATTAATAATTAAAATTAATAAATTTCCATGGTTACATGACTTATGTTCTTTTCCTCCCCCCTCCCTTCCTGAGCTGATGAGCAATTCCACAGGGTTATACATGTTACTGGCTCTTAGTTTGAATCCCAGCTCTGCCACTTAACTGGTTACATAGGTCCTTGGGCAAGGTCTTGATCTCTCTGGACCTTAGTTTCCTAATCTTGTCAAGTGAAGATTTTGTTTTAATTGACCTTTAAGATTGATTGGTCAGTCTACCCAACTAAGGCAGCTAGATGGTATAGTGGTTAAAAGGGTGGGTCTGGAGTCAGGAAGATACGAATTCAAATCTAGCCTTAGACATTTGCCCTCTGTGTGACCCTGGGCATGTAACTTCATTTCTGCCTGACTCAGTTTCCCTTAATTGTAAAATGGGGAAAAAACCCATCTACCTTAGAATTTGATCCTTGTGAAGATTAAATGTGGTAATGTTTATAAAGTGCCTGGCACATTATAAACACTTAATAAATCCATATTTCTTTCCTTCCAGCTCTAAATCTATTATCCAGAATGATTTTCTTCAGAATCTCAAGTTCATGCGAGTCCCCCTCACTTCCTCTCTCACATGTCCTTTTCCATCTTCAAAAACCCTGTTCCCTCTTCACCTCCAGGACGCATTTCTTGATTAGCCAGTTTGGGTTCCATCACCTTAGCCTCTTTTTCTCATCGTCCTTTGCCTGCCTTCCCAATCACCCACTTTTTCCTACTTTAGCTAAGGTTTGGTGTATATGTACACGAAGAAACTTGTCTTCAGTTTTATGAGATCATTAGCCACCCTGGGGCAGAGATGGCGTGCCTTGTGCCTTCCATCACCCTCCACGTGAACTAGTTTCATGTTCTTTTCACAGATGCTTTTGGTGACCTGCCTGCCAGGATCCACCCTAGCATCTTTTCCTGGGTAGACTTGAAGAGAAAAATCTAGTTAAGGTTCTGTATTCTGTATATATGTCTATGTGTGCTTGTTCCCCCAGGAAGCTCTATGTGAGAATGGATTGTTTCATTCATTCTGTTTGCAAGTGCAGCATCTGACGTGGAATAGGTGTTTAACAGAAATACTTGTCAACTGATAGACTTGCTCAAGGTCACCTAGAGAGTAGTAGATTGATGATTTATGCAGGTCCTTTGACTTTGAATCCATCACTATTTTCCTTCTACCCCCAAGGCAGGACTGTGGGGCAGCCCTTACACAACTCATTGTCTATCATAGTGGAATAGGAAATAGGAGCCCAGTTTTTCTGCTTTAGGAAAAAGCCCTCGGTGGCCTTACTGCAGCCTTAGACACTGTTGACCGCTCTCCTCCAGTCTTCTAGATTTTCTCCTGGTTGTCCTCCTATGTCTCTGCTCCTTCTCAGTCTCCTTTGCTGGAGACTGTTTAGGTCATGACCACTAACCATAGGGGTCCCCCAAGGCTCCATCCTGGCCCCCTCCCTTGATATGCCATTTGGTGATCTTTTCTGCTCTCATGGACTTGTCCTCTTTATGCTGATGATTCCAAGTTCTGATCTCTCTCCTGACCCTTAGCCGTGAGTCTCCAGCTCCCTTATTAGATATCTCTAATTGGAAGTCCGGAAGACATCTTAAACTCAACACATCCAAAGCAGAACTCATTCTCTTTCCCCCAACCTTCCTCCCTTCCCTATTTCCACAGAGGGCAACGCTCTCCTCCCAGTCCTCATGGTCACAACCCAAGAATTACCTTGGATTCCGAACTCCCACCTCCCATTATTCAATCCATTGCTAGGGCCTGTCAGTGTCACCTCTGCAATAGCTCTTGAATATACCCCCTTCCCTGACACAGTGTCCACTTTAGCACAGGCTCTCATTATGTCCCACCTGGTCTATTGAAATAGCTGCTGGTAGGGCTTCCTGCCTCACTCCAATCCACCCTGCATTAAGCTGTCAAAGTGATCTTCCTAAAGCATGTCACCACCCTCTTCACTAAACTCCCGGTGGTTCCCTATTACCTCCAGGACCAAATATAAAATCCTGTTTGGCTTTTAAAGTCCTTCATGACCTCCTCCTTCCTGCCCTTCCAGTCTTTCCACATCTAAATCCTCTTTACATTCTCTATAGGCCAGTGGCCCTGGCCTCCCTTCCTGTTCTTTGAACAAGACTGGGCATTTTCAGTGGCTGTCCCCTCTCCCTCTAGGTTCCCGACTCCCTTCAAGTCTCAGCTAAAGTCCCACCTTCTCCAATCAGTCTGTCCTTTGTGTGTTGTCTCTGAGACTACCCCCAACGTATCTTGTGTAGTATAGAGCTTCTCTGTACATGCTTTGTGAAGGTTGCCTGTATGCAGTTTTCTTCTTTTGTTGTTGTTGTTGGAACTCTGGCAGGATAAAGTAGGGGGCATTCTGACTTCCCAGCCCTGGTGTCTCTGCATGACCTGGCAATTAGGTGTTCTGAACTTGTTCTTGAGTCCTTCCCAGACTCACCAGTGGCTAAGCACTCAAGGCCAGAAGCCCTAGAGAGGGGTGATGCAGAAAGATTTCATCCTTCTGCTCCCTGCCCTCAAGTGCTGGCCTTCTGAGACCAGGAAAGCCACATGGAACAAGGCAGTGGGGGAGCCAGAAAGTCACTCAATAAACCAGTTTCCCTGATCTCAAGTGCTTGAAATTCTTCATAGTCTCTTATTTCCCACCCCCCCCCCCAATACTATAGTGCCAGAGTTGAAAGGAACATTAGAGATCATTAGTCCAATCCCTTTATTTTACAGAAGAGGAAAGCTAGTCCTTGAGAGGGAGAATGAGGGCAGCATAGTGTTATACAGGGCATTTTGGGCTTGGCAAGGCTCGGATCTTGTCTGCTCTCTAGCTATATGACCAAGGACAAATCACTTAACCTCTCTTGCCTCTAGGTGGCACAGAGCCCTGGACCTGGAGTTGGGAAGACCCTAGATCAAGTATAACCTCAGACTAACTAGCTTTGTGAGCCTGGGCAAATCACTAGAATGGGGATAATAATAGCACCCACCTTCCAGATTGGCGATCAAATAAAATAACATTTGTATAGTGCTTAACACAGTGGTTGATGTACTGTAAATGCTATATAAATGATAGCTATTATTATGATCAATAGTCTAGAAATGAACAGTTTTAAAGACTTTTATAAATAAGAATAAAATGAGTAGAACCATGAGAATTATTACAATAAAACACTGTAAAAACAAACAACATTGAAAGCTATTAAGAATTCTTTATCAATACAGTGACCATCTATGACTTCAGAGGACTAATGACACCCAACAGAGGTGTGAATCTATCTTTTCCTCTTCCTTCCTTCCCTCCCTCCAGCTTGGTGACTCAATGGATAGAGTGCCTAACCCAGAGTGAGGAAGACTCAAATCCAGCCTCAGACACTTACTAGCTGTGTGACCATGGGTGCTCAAGCCACTTAATCTCCTTGTCCATTTCCACATCTGTCAAATGAGCAGGAGAAGGAAGTGGCAAACCACTCCAGGGCTCTTTGTCAAGAAAACCCCAAATGGAGTCACAAAGAGTTGGACATGACTGAAACCCCCCCCCCCAACACCAACATCTATTTGTGTGTATATATGTATGTACATTAATATTTATATGTACATGTATACACATATACATCTGTGCACATAAACAATAATGCAATTCTTAGTCTAATTGTTACAGAGAATTTATTTTTCTTTCCCTTTTTTGTTCCAGTGGAATGAGGAATGCAAAGGAGAGAAAATGGAATTTTCTTGATTAAAAAACCCTCCAAACTTAAAAATAAAAGTGTTTGGAAGCTATGAGCTGATTGTATTGTTAGTTTTGCTGAGTTGTTTTACTTAAGAGCTCTCATGGGGGTGGAAATAATCTAGAAAGATTTGAAATGTAAAAATAAAACACATAAACAAAACTTTAAAAAAAGGGAAATTAAGTCACAGGGCCAGAATTTAAACTCAGATTGTCTGACTCCAAATTTAGTTTTTATTCCATTTTTCTGCCCTGCTGTTATATTAGTAATACATAACAGGCAGAGGTAGGGGATAGCAAAATTGAATTGAATATACAGGCAGTTAGTTGAGGTGTTGTTTGCTGAATTTACTCTTTCTCACTCTTTATTCCTTGTTCCTTTCTCTCTTGTCTTTCTTATGGGAGCTTTGTAAGAGAACTCCAGATTTGTTGGTCACAGACCTAGCTTTCTGGGTAAGGGAGGGATACATCTGGAAATGAATGATATAAAAATAAAAGGTATCACCAATATATACAAAACAAAACAAAATGGTAGAAGTTCACATTTATATACTTTCCTCTGTCTGCTCTTTCTCCCCTCACTGGTATCTTTCTAGGTTGGGGTGGGATGTGATGGGTGTGGGAAGGCCCACCCCACTGTGCCCTCCAATTTTCCCTGTCTCTTCTCTGCCTTCAGACCTGTAATTCTGCATTTCCAACTTCATTCTTTTGAATTTCATAGGCAGGTCCAGGAGTCAAGGGAGGAAACTCTTAAAAGGGGGAGGTAGGACTAATGCCAGACATACACAACCACACTGACTTCTGAAAATTGTTCCCCTATCTCTTCCCAGGTTAAGAGTAATTCTGTTGACCTGGGGAGGACCTATTCCTACATCCTGCCTTTATCATGCCTTAGGGATACAGAAAGAACAGGGCTGAATCCCTGCCCTTGCCTCAGAACTGCATGCATCCTCTCATTTATTATATTAAGGTGTCCTATCCTAGGATTTGAGGGTTATGGGGTGTAGGGAAGAGAACATTAACCTCTAGGATCTGAGTTGGAAGGGGCATTCACCAGTATTTCAACAGTCATTGCAGGACTTCCCAGGGGTGAGGGTAAATATGAAATAGGTCATGGCAGGGCTCAGGTGCACCCCAGGTTTATTGAGAAGGAAATAATTGCCAATGACTTGGGCTCCTCCCTTTGTGACATAAACTGGACTGTTGTTTACTCTATGGTCAGGAAGAGCCTGGGGATCTAGGGCCATAGAGGTTCCAGAACCCTAAGGCTGGGAAAAATTATTCTTCATCCTGAAAAGTTGGAGTTGGCCCTATCTAACCAAGTCACAAGGGTGAGAGCTGGGGTCCAAGAGAGTGTACACATTAGCCCTCTAAAGGTTTATGAATCTCTGATGATGATGATGATGATGATGATGATAATCCCTGGGTGCCCAACCTATTATCCATTTCATGATGAAGGTGAAAAGTTTAAGTCAGGGAATGCCATACATGGTGATGGACAAACTCTGTGAACACAAAGACTGCTGTGGCATGTGTGAAGGCTTGACAGGAACCCTGAAAGTCTCTGGCAATGCTATTAGACTGGCTCCCTTAGGGTGCCAGAGGGTGATGAGACTTCTATGAATTTCAGAAATACACAAGGCAAATTAGGATAGTAAGCTGGCCTGACTTGAAACCATAGTGATGATCAGCTTGTCTTAGAAGACAGCATTGTAAATAAAACTCTTTCACATTAAAATAAAAGCTTCATCTATAAGCCTTATCAAAATAAAATGAAATCAAGGAGCTACTAAACTCTAAGGAGGACAAATGTTGAAGACCTTTGGGTCAATGGAAATCTTAATGTTGACTCCAGAAATTATTCCTAATAATGAAACAGAGACAAAAACAATAGCAATATCTAAAAGCATTTTGAAAAGGAGATGGTAGGATACTTAGACCAGAATTCCAAAAAGTCGTTTTTGGAATTTGGCAGCATGAATCTAACTCGGAGATCAATTATACATCAAGTTATCAATTTTAAAAAGCTGTTTATCAGCAATAACCATCAACAAGAAACCATCCTTAAAATATTTAGCATAAAGTGTAAAAACATTTCTGGACTTATGTCCAGTGATACATGTAACAGTCATTGCCATGGTAAGAGCTACAGGAGGAAAGGTAGAGATATAAAGGAATATCCCTAAAAGTGGGCATCACCTACAACCACGGTAGGAGTTATTAAGGATCTGTGGTAAAGCACTGAAAAGGTATTTCAAGAATGTTTTAGATGGCTGAACAAATTGTGGTATCTGTTGGTGATGGAATACTATTGTGCTAAAAGGAATAAAGAACTGGAGGAATTCCATGTGAACTGGAACAACCTCCAGGAATTGATGCAGAGTGAGAGGAGCAGAACCAGGAGAACATTGTATACAGAGACTAATACACTGTGGCACAATCAAATGTAATGGACTTCTCTACTAGCAGCAATGAAATGACCCAGGACAATTCAGAGGGACTTTATGAGCAAGAACACTATCCAGAGGAAGAACTGTGGGAGTAGAAACACAGAAGAAAAACAACTGCTTGATCACATGGTTCAATGGGGATATGATTGGGGATGCAGACTAAATGATCACCATAGTGCAATTATTAATAATATAGAAATAAGTCTTGATCAATGACACATGTAAAACCCAGTGGAATTGTGCATCAGCTATGGGAGGGGGGTGGTGGGAAAGAACATGAAACTTGTAACTATGGAAAAATATTCTAAATTAGCTAATTAAATAAAATTCCCCCCCCCAAAAAGAATATTTTAGATGGCACTTGTAGTGAATGACCTGTTGCTCAATTAAAACCTACAGAAGGGAGTACAGAAAACAAGGCATGTCAAAAAGGAGAACTTACCTTGAACAGCGATTGAAAACAAAAGTTAAGGTGACACAAGGTATTAACACAGAAAAAAGAACAAAATAAACAATTTAATATCGATTGAAAACTTTAGAGCGACAATTCTCAAAATGTAGGCCACAGATCTCTAGTGTCCCTCAGGTCAAAGGTGTATTCATAATAAGAGATGTTATTTGCCCATTAAAATACTCCTTTTTTCTATCTACATAGATGTGTGAGGCCATTTTCTTTATAGACCAACTCAGAACAACATACTGAATGCAGAAGTAGAAACGAGAATCCAGCTGTCTTCAAAGATTTTAAAAAATATGTAAAACTGTCACTTCTCACTTAATTTTTCTAGGAAAAATATAGTATTTTTGTATGAAAATATTTATTAATACATGATGGGTTTAGTGTTACAACATAAATTAACCTTTTAAATTTATCAGTTTTATAATATTGGTAAATTTCAATAGGCATAACCAACATAAAATCTCTTTAGAGTTATCAATGATTTTTAAAAGTATAAAAAGGGTGGGGAGTGACCTGAAAATAAAAAGTTTAAGACCATTACTCTAGTGGTTTGAAAAGTCAAGAAAACAGGGACAAGACAGAAGATGGGTGTAGAGAACTTCTGGTTGTCTCTATGGGTGCAAGAAGTCCCATACCATAAAAGCAAGAATTGTATCAAATGAGTAACAGAAAGTTTATGTGCATCATTAATGTGATGAATGACGGGTAATATAAAAACAAAAAGATATTAATTAGAAAGAGACTGTGCAGATGGAACAGTGCTTTAGTTACTTAAGAAATTGTAAATCTTAACAGGGTAGATGGTTGATGAGCACATGGGGGAAGGTGGGCCTTTATTTTTGGCACAAGGACAGTGAGGTTTGAAAGTGGCCAATAGAAGCAGCCAGGTAGCACAGTGGATAGAGGATAGAGGGCCAGAGTAGGGAGGACCAGGCTTCAAATCTGGCCTCAGATACTTCCTAGCTCCCTGATCCTGTGTGATTGCTTAACCCCAACTGCCTAGGCCTTACCAGTTTTCTTTCTTAGAACTGATACACAAGGTAAGGGTTATATATTTTTTAAAAAGTGGCCACTATAGAGCTGGTGGATCCAAGTTGGCCAACCCCATCTAGAGAGGTTGTCGCTTGCCTGCTGCTTTGCTGTGGGTGAATCTGGCCTTCAGAGGCTTAGGTTTGCCCCTCTTCCCTATTTGCCATGATTTTTGGCGTCCCATAGCCACAATTTTCCAGCATCATAAATCTAGTACTGAAAGAGTCTTTAGAAGACATTTACTCTAATTCCTTCATTTTACAGATGAGGAAACTGAGGGCCAGGGTGATAAAGGGCTTCTCAAAGTCACAGGTATTAAGTGGGGATTTGAACCCACGTGTTCTGATTTTAGAGTGAGTACCCCAGTGCCTTCATTCCTTTGGATTTCCGAGGCTTGCCCAGAAAAAGTTGGGAGAAGAAACTCTGAAAAAAGGAGGCCAGGGATCAGACTTAAATATGAGTAATTAATTTCTACATATTTCTTTCCTGGTCCCAACTCACTCAAGTTTAGCAGCAATATTGATGGCTTGGGGATAAAGTGTGCCCTTCTCTCTGCCTTCATGATGACTTACTCTGGGGGTTGAAGGAGGGAAGAGGTTAGGGGAACAGAGCATCATCAGTCCTATAACTTTTGTTGTTAATCCCATCCAATTTTCTCAATACACCTTTAAAAGTTTTAAATTTGTTTCATATCCAGTCACATTGAGATTTTTTTAAGAACCTCATTTTTTTTAAACCCTTACCTTCTATCTTAGAATTAATACCATGTAGTGGTTCCAAGGCAGAAGAGTGGTAAGAGCTAGGCAATAGGGGTTAAGTGACTTGCCCAGGGTCACACAGCTGGGAAGTGTCTGAGGCCAGATTTGAACCCAGGACCTCCCATCTCTATAGGTCTGACTCTCAATCCACTGAACCACCCAGCTGCCTCCAAGAGCCTCATTTTTAATTTGTATAAAAGTACATCTTTTTTTCAAAAATCTACAAATTGAGAGCACCTATTAATAAAGGTCTTTAAGTAATTCTAAAAAAAAAAGTCTGGGTCATCAATCCACAGCCAAGCAGGACTCCTATCCCTGGCATTCCTGATAAATCATGCTTCTGCATGAACATCTCCAGGAACGGCAAACTCAGTATCTCACAAGGATGCTCTTTCCACTTCTGGAGAGCTCTAGTCATTTAGAATAATTGATATAAAATGTCACTATAATTATAATTTAGCACTATGTAATTATAATGGACAATGTAGCACTATAAAGATATCGCATTTGATCTTCACAACAACTTTGTGAGAAGGAAACTGAGGTAGAGAGATTAGGTGACTTGTCCATTGTGATCACCTGGCCAGTGTCAGTATCAGGATATGAGCCCAGGGCTTCTGGACTCCAAGTCTGATGCTCTGCCTACTGGGTGACCCGGCCTCTTCATTTTTGGCCCTTTTCCCTAATGTGGATTCAAAGTCTGCTTCTCTGTTCCTTCTGCCCCATTGGTCATCGTGGGAACAATGCTCAGGGGCTTAAGAGCAAGCTGGATTCTTCCAGGAACAAGCCAGTGCTGGATGCCTCTCCTCCACACCGAGTGCTGCCCCATGGCTGGGCCTTTAGCACCTGGCTCAGGTCTTCTTGACTTCCTCCCCTCCTGCGGTCTCCTTCCTGCCAACGCCTCCAGGAACCTGAATGCACTCCCTTATCACCCTTTTTGAACACTCTCGTCTCATCGTTTTTTAAGCTTCCTCAATTCCAGCGGCTTCCATCTTCACCTCATTACCCCTGTGCACCGGCCATGGCTGTACTTTGCCATTCCTTATCATCTGAGGAATCTTCATGATAGGCTTCCAAGCACAGGTTGGAAACCTTTTTCTTAGCTCAAGGCAAAATACCCACTGGAGCATCGAGAGTGTTCCTGCAGAAGTCCAGGGCAGAAGCAGAGCTGTGCTCGCCTGGCCCACCTTCAGGAGCTCAGGAAATGAGAGCTAGAGAGAGATTTCTCGATTCAGAGATTTCATAGAGGAAGAAAAAAAAGGATAGTCCTCATCACTGGGGTGTTTCCTTCTTGGAGAATGACTCAGAAGGACAGGTCTGACAGGAAGGAATACTTGTTCAACTGCTCTTAAAGGATGCTAATTGTTCAGGGAGAATCAAAACCACCAGCTCTCTGGCAGTTTGGGTAGGGCTCTGGGGAAAGAGGGACTCGGAGGGCTGCCTAACTGACTACATACACTGGGTGACTTTTGGCTTAACTTTTCTGGATTTCAGTTTTTATATTTGCTAAATTAGGGGGTTTGACCTAAGGTAGGTGACCGATAAGGTCCCGACCACCATTATATATCAACTCAAATAGTGCACATCATGTTGGACTTGAAGGTAAGAAGACCTGAGTTCAAATCCTGATATTGAAACTTATTTAGCTGTGTGACCCCGGGCAAGTCACTTAACCTTTCAGTCTTGGTTTCTTCAGCTATAAAATGGGGATCCTAGCATTGACACCACAGGACTGTTGTGAGGATGCAGTGAGACAACCTGTATGGCTTGTTAATCTTAAAGCACTCTATAAATGCTAGTTATTTTTATTGCTATAACTCAGAACCCAACAGATTATTAACCCAACAGCCTCATTATATATAACCTCCTGATCTTTGACCAGTCCCTCAGATTAATTTTATCTTTTATTTGCCTCCCTATGGAGCCTGGGACCCAGGATCAAACATTTCAGCTCCCTCACTATCACCCTCCAATCAGTCTTTCCTCTTTCTCCCAGTCCCCCACTTTCTACTATTCAGTTAATCCTCAGTCCTGGGCAACATGACTAGGAAACACCAGTCTCCACCCTCCAAACAATGAGAAAGTCATGCTGATAATTAATTCATGCTATTCAAGGTCACCAAGGCCCTCAATTTTGTGCAATAACTCTTTCAGTCAACTCTGATTTTTTTTTAAACCTTTGCCGTCTGTCTTGGTATCACTTCTAAGACAGAATGAGAGACAAAGGCAAGGCCACAGGGGTTAAGTGACTTGCTCAGGATTACACAGCTAGGAAAATCCTTAATTCTTTATCATAAACCCAACAGTAATGGTTCCAAAGTCTTTCTGAGGTCAGACTTGAATTCAGGTCTTCCCAATTCTACATCCAGTGCTTTATCCTCTGCTCTACCGAGCTGCCCCTACCTCCTTAAACTTCCCTTATTTGCTACCTCCTGTCACTGCCAAAGTGATTCTTCTGATAAATCTGATCATGTCATCCTCTGCTCAAAAATCATCTGTGACTCCATTACCCTGAGTTTGAAATAGGAAATCCTTAGCTTGGCACTGAAAGCCACCCCCTT
This sequence comes from Monodelphis domestica, assembly GCF_027887165.1. Classification (NCBI taxonomy): domain Eukaryota; kingdom Metazoa; phylum Chordata; class Mammalia; order Didelphimorphia; family Didelphidae; genus Monodelphis; species Monodelphis domestica. The sequence goes on along the minus strand of NC_077230.1, from coordinate 376,602,867 downwards.
CCCTTTCCATTAGTCATCTTCAAGCACTTTTTGTATCTTTTTTCCTTCATGTGATGCACCCCTCTCTGGAATATACACCCTTCTCACATCTACCTGCTTTCTTCAAAGCTAAGCAGGTATCACCTTGCCCATGCAGTCTTTCCTGATCTCTTTCTAGCAGCTAGCACTCATTCCCTCTTGAAATCACTTGGTAGATATTTCCTATTTATTTGTGTACATATATTCCCTCCCCCATCATTGTGCTTGTTCCCCTGGCATTTTAGCACAATTCCTGGCACTCAGTAGATGCCAAAAAACATTGGTTGATTTTGTTCTCCATAAAATGCCCAGGTCTTCATAATTACAACTAACAAAGCTATCCTTTCTATCTCTTCTCCCTTTCAGAGTCAAATACCTAGAAAAGTCTTCTGGAACAGCTCTCTCCAGGGTAATCACTATCATTCATCGCCAAATTCAGTGATCTTTTCTTAGTCCTTATCCTTCTGGAGTTCTCTGCAGCTCTTGATCCTGTTGTCTTCCTTCCTCCTATCTCTTGGCTTTCATGCCTCTCTTGTGTCCCTTTTGCCTGTCTGACCGCTGCTCTTTCTGGGTTATGGGGTCATTGTATATGGTCCTCTTCCTATGAGGTTTTCCTCTCCACTCCCTTTGGGGATGCAGCCTCAATGACCAGGGCTTTGCAGTTAACACTCCAATCTCTATGCAGCCCTCATTTCTCACCTGGTCTCTGGTCTCCTATCACCTCTCCATCTGGATGTCCCATAGGCATCTCATGTTCAGAGTGGAACACATTATTTTCTCCCCAAGCTCCTCTAAAAACTGCTGTCCAGGGTACTGTTTATCTAGTCATCGAAGTCTAGTCTTGGAGTCATTCTTAATTCCTCTCTCCTTCATTCCTCCCTATCTAGGCAACTGCCAAACCTCTATCTGTACATCTCTCCCCTTCTCTCTTTAACAGGTTTTTTTAAATCATCTTTTGACTGAATTCTTGACATAGCTTCCTACTGTTTTCTCTGCTTCTGGTCTCGCCCTCCCTCTCCAACCTATTCTTCACATAACTGCCAAAGAGTTTCCCTAAAGCACAAGCCTAATCATTTGGTCCCCTGCTCGGGAAGCTTCAATGGCTCTCTCACTTCTAGGATAAAATACAAACTCCTCAGCCAGGCACGGAAATTCCAATCTGGCTGCAGCCTATTTTGACAGACTTCATAATCCTCCCCCTGATGCCCTTTGGGTTCTAGCTGAACTGGCTTTCCTGCTGTTCCCCCATATAGCATATGTCACCTCCCATCCCTCAGCTTTTGCACAGGCTGAACCTCATACCTGGAACACACTCCATTCTCTTGGATTCCTTAGCTTCTTTCAAGGCTAAGTTACAGGTCTTTTCTGGTAGTCATCAGCTCTCTTTCTTCCGTCTAAAATTACTTTGTAAAGACTTTGTATTTACTTACCTGGGTCTATATTATATCATCTTGCTCCTGGGAGCAGGCACTTCCCCCCCCCCCCCCCACTGTTTCCATAGCATCTATAAATGCTAAACAAATGTTGGATGAAAAAAAAAGAGGGGAGGGGGCAGCTGGGTGGCTTAGTGGGTTGAGGGCCATGTCTAGAGACGGGAAGTCCTAGGTTCATATCAGACACTTCCCAGCTGGGTGACCCTGGGCAAGTCACTTGAGCCCCATTGTCTAGCCCTTACTGTTCTTCTGCCTTGGAACCAATAGAGAGTATTGATTTAAGATGGAAGGTTAAAAAAAAAAGCAAATGCTATTTGAATGAATGAAAACTTCAATTTCCATCTCTTTTTCTCTTGCATCTTTAATCTGGCTACACACACACACAAACACATACACATTCTCTCTCTCTGTTTCTCATTTGAAAATAAATAAAACTAGGGAAGCTAGGTGGCTCAGTGGATAGAAAGGTCTGGGATTCAGATTTGGTCTTAAGACACTTCCTAGCTGTGTGATCCTGAGCAAGTCACTTAACCTCCATTGCCTAGCCCATACCATTCTTCTCTGCCTTGGAACCAATACTCAGTATCAATTCTAAGATGGAAGGCAAGAATTAAACAACAATAACAAAAACACCAGAACCATGCCCAGACACTTTTGTTTGACCTTACTATCCCATCAAGCCATCATCTTAAATCTTGCCTCCCCTTCAGGAGCTACCAACAATTAAAAAAAAAAGTATTTTCACTTGTTGCCTAGATGTCCAACCACCCAATTCCCTCTTAATGGCACACAGGCTGGTTTCTATTTTCATTAGGTTCCTGGAGCGTTTCTCTCAAAGGTCACCAATGACAACCTAATTGGCAAACCTTTTCTGTCCTCATCTTCCATGACCTCTCAGCAGCATTTCTATTCCATCAAACATCCCATCCTCTCCTCCCCCACTCTTGGCTTCCATGACATTGCTTTCTCCTGGTTCTCTGATGTTTATAACCTCTGATTTTATTTTCCTTTTGGTTCCCTAGGCATAGGCTCATGTTTCATGAACTCATGTGGCCACGAAACAATTCAAGGCCTGAAATATAGTGCTGTCTTTAAATAAATGCTGATCTGGAAGATGAAGAGTGGGCTTAGGACAGGGGTTTACAACCTGCACTTTGATAAAAATCTTTTTTAAAGAATTTCAAGAACTATGTTGGTATATAATTGGTTTCCTTTGTAATTTTCTGCCTCTTTTTCTATGTATTTAAAAATATTCTTCTATGAAAGGATCCATAGATTGTACCAGACTGTCAAAGGGGTTAACAATATAAAAGGAAAAAGACTAAGGACTAGTCAAGGCCATTCTAGAGAAAATCCAGCCGATTTTGTTCCCTAAATTGCTGTATGTAATGGGAGTTTGGCTACATACCTCATGCCATATTTAATTGGAGAAGGGAAAATACCACTTGAATTCTCACAGAAATTTCATTCAGACTGCATGGAAGACTGGGATCTTGTGCTACTGTTGGATAAATGTTTGGATGTTACAAAAGCTATCTGACCTCCTTTACTTTTTACACCTTCTTCCCCTTGGCTTTCTTACTCCTGAGGCTTTTGCTATGCAGGTGAATCCCCAAATTAGCATTCCAGCTCTAATCTTCCCTGGTTCTGACTTATGTTTCCAAGTGCCCAGGGGGCAGCTCCAGCTGGGTATCTCATCCACCCTTCAAATGCCAAATGTCCAAACCGTTCTCTAAGACCTGTCAATTCTGCCCCAGTTTCCCATCTTTCCCATCCCAGGTGCCCAAACCTTAATCTAGGTTTCTATAACCTCTTGCCTGGAGTTCCTTCACCTCCAGCCTCTCTCTTCCTATGTATCCAATATATTCAGAGCTAGATTAAGTTTCCTAAAACTGAGCAGGTCTTGATGGCGTCAACTTACTTATAGGTGACGATACACTTTTCTAGCAGAGCATTCAATGCCCTCAGTCTGGAGCCAACATCTTTTTTGAGCCATATATACTCTAAACTGGGAAACTTAAGTTAGTGTTCCTTGAATGCAAAGTTTCAGAGTTGGAAAAGACGTTGGTTACCGTCTAGTGCAGTCTATACCTGAATAGGAATCCCTGCAACATAACTTTCATGAACATGATGAACAAGTAATTGTGAAGGCATTGTTTGAAGACTTCCACAAAGAAGGGGAGCCCCGACCCCTCAAAGCAGCCCTTTTCATTGCGGCATGGGGCTTCCCCTCCCATAAGGCCTCCTTCAAAAATCTCTCTTCTCCAGGGTAACCCCCCCCCCCCGTTTCCACCTGCCTTCATCACCCTGGCCACCCTCCATTGTCAACATCCCCCTGAGAATGTGGCGCCCAAATGAACGACAGAATGACAATGCTCTGGATATGGTCTCCCCAGGGAAGGCCAGCGGCTCTCCCAAGTCCTGGGCACTCTGTCTCTTAACATGACCAAGATCACATCAATGTTTTTTAGTTGCCATAAAACTCTTGCCTTGTACTGATGCCAAAGCCAAGACTCCCAGATTTGTTTTCAGATTGCTGTCTGGCTGTGCTTCTCCCTGGGGAAGAGCAGAGGGAATGGCCTCCAAACCCTGGCGGAGGCAGGCAGGACTGACTTCATGAACACCCCGCTGCACCCTCTGATGGGGCGAACGAGTACTGGTGTGCCACTGAAGGTGGATCACCCAGTAGGCCTTTTGCCCTGTTAGGGGCTTCTAAGAGATTCCAGTCAGGCAGCCCCAATCTGAGGAGAAGAGCAGCTGGCTCATGATGCTAAAAAGCCAAGGCAGGAGGGGGTAGTCAGGTTAACCCAGAGACACCACCTTCCCATGAAGACTGAGGCAGGGAATTCTCATTCCCAACGCTCTGCCCTTCCAGAGGAGGGGCCAGCATCCAGGCTCTTCCCGGTAGAGTCTACAGGACGGCGCAGGGAGGCCTGACCACCTCCGGCTTCCCCTGCCTTGGCCTTTGGCAAAGCATTCCCATCTGCAGCAGGTCACTGGCCCACCTGGCTCCCAACTACAAAGCTCAGGGTTGAGCCAGGCCAAACTTCTGGTACTTTATCAGACTTTGCGTGTGGGGGAGTTAGGCCGTGAGGATGTCTCCAAGGGGCGAGCCCCTCGCTAGCTGGGGGAAAGGAATGCTTTGTGTTTAAGAAGTGGCAGTGACTCTTTATTAGGGAAGCCTGGGACCCCTGCCCAAGGCCAGTGGCTTCAAGCCTCTCCTCTTCTGATCTAAGGCTCTGGCCAGCCTCGGGGAACAGTGATGCTCCAGAGGGAGGCTGGTACAGGAGAGGAGATGCCTGCGGATCCCCTCCACCACCTGCTTGTGGTGCCCCGTCACGCATTCCCCGGGCTGTCACATTGTGAGAATCTGCTTGGAAGAAACAAAGGGCTTCATGGAGGCCTCCAGGGCTGCTTGGTAATCCTGCAGCGGGACTTCTGAGCAGCTGGGCTCTGTGAGCTGCCCTCGGCGGATGAAGTCACACAGAGTGAGGATCATCTCCTTGAACTGGTCTGTAAGAGGAGGAGACAGGATGGAGGATGGTTGTAGGGCTCTAGAATCTAACCACAGAGGGAAACTGAGGCTGGAAGAAGCTCAAGATCATACAAGTATAGAATGATTCAGGCAGGTTTAGAACTCAGGCCCCTACCCTAATCCTGATGCTCCTTTGATTCCGCCTACACTCATCTCAAGTTTCAGTGCTTAACCCTCAACTCAGGGGAATCTAGTAGGAAATCAGAATTGTCAACAAATGACCTTTTGGAAATAGAGAATTCCTTTAACTTGCCTATTTCTTTTCTATTAAAAAAATTCAGTTTGACCCCTAAAGACACAATCAATGTGTACATTTATTTTGTTTGACTATATTTATTTGTTAGAAGGGAGGATTTCCTTTTTTTTTCCCATGAGAGAATGGTGAAGAGGAGAAATATAAAAAAGAAGCAAAGAACCTCAATCAAACATTGGGGAAAAAAGCAGAAGAGAGAATCAAGACAAGCAGGGCAGTGGGGACAATCCTGAATTCAATAAAATTGCATCAGCAGTTTTGGGGTACAGCGACTGTCTATTTAAAACAACAAGCTGGGGGTGATACTCATGATTATAATTCTTTTTTCCTGTTCTTTGTATATGGAAATAGTCATGGCTTAATATTTGTTAAGTTCCTAATAACTCTCAAAAATAAATAATTCGCTTTTTGACTCATTGTTTTTAACATCTCCACTTCCCCAGGACCCTCCCTGCCCACAGAGAGATGTGAGAATGCCTCAGAGAGTGGTTTCCATGGCCCAGGTTTCATGGCCTCCCCTCCCACTTCATGGCTCGGGCTCCGGATGGCTGCTTGTATTTATGTATGACACCAGCTCCTCCATCCCTGCAGCTTCGAGGGAGAGGACTGTGCTCCAGGAAGCCCATCCATCCCTCCCCATCTACTGAGGGATCTCTAGGGGGAAGTGGGAAAAATAAGGCACAGAGAAAGGACCAGCTGGAGCTCATCAGGGCTCTTGGGGCTGAGGAGAAGCCCCAAAGGCACAGGCTGCAATAGGACTTGGGCAAAACAAATTTGGCCCTGATGTGGATGGGAAGGCTGCCAAGGGGGAGGTGAAGATTCTGAGGACACAAGGAAGGGGACAGGGAGGGAAAGGGAAGGGAATAGTGCCAGGCACTAATGTGCTTTTAAAACTATTATCTCATTGCATCCTCATAATAATCCTGGGAGGTAGGTGCTATTATTCTCTCCATTTTACAGATGAGGAAACTGAGGAAAACAGAAGTGATCAGCCCAGGGTCACCCTGCTAGTAAGTGCCTGATGTCACTGTAGAACTTGGGTCTTCCTGACTCCAGCCCTGGGCTAGCTAGAGGGGGCTTGCTGCCCGGGCACCCCCACCCACTGCTCACCATGGCACCATGGATACTGAAGATGCCCACAAGGCCCCCTGCTACCACCGGCATCTCTTTCCAGGACCCTCGATGCACTTTCCTCAGTACATCCTGCCCTTCCACTTTGGTTCTTGGGAGGAGAAGCCTCAGCCCTCTGGGGCACCTGACAATCCCACGTTCTGCTCTAGGGACTTGCTGTTGGGGTCCATAGAATGGACGAAGTTTTGTCTTTGGATCTCCAGGTGCCGAGAAAAGGGTTAAAGACCAGTGCCGTGATTTCACTGACACGGAAACTGCCTTCATGCAGGCACTGCGATCTCCTCTGCAATTTCATGCCTTTAAAGAGCTCTGAGAACAAGGAGAGGCTGAGTGATTGGTTCAAGCTCACACAACCAGGATGTCAGAGGTGGGAGCAGAACCCAGATCCTTTCCTCTTTGAGATGAATTTTCTCTTCTCTGGCTAGTACACAGAAGTGCTTAATGCAGAATGAATGGAAACAGGGGGCCCTCCATTCCCTTGGATTTCCCCAGATACTTGCCCCCGCCCCATCCTCACCCTGGGTCATTCCCCACTCACCTGGCCCTTGGTCCTTCTTCCACTGAGTCAGCCAGAAACCCCGGAGCTTGAGGTCCTTAAAAATGAATGAGCTCTGTGGAAGAGGGAAGGTAGATGGAGGCTCTGAGAAGAGCAGAACTTTCTGGAGTTAAAGTGGAAATGCAGGGGCTTCGTCTGAGGCCAGACGCCTCACACGAGTCACGTGCAGTGCTGTTCAGGCATCATGGCACTTACCACTGAGGCCGTGACTGGCTGCTTGGCCATCCCTCCGTAGGTCACCATGGTGCCACCGTGCCTGAAGAGATACCAGAGAGAAGGGGTTGGGGAACGGAGGGCCAGAGGGAGGCCTTCTCTGACCTCCTATGGCCCCCCATCCATTGTAGGAGGCAGTCTGGGATAAGCCTTGGAGAAATGGGCTCTTTTTCTGGCTCTGCCACTAATGAGGTGCATGACTCTTTGAGACTCAGTTTCTTCTTCTGTAAGATAAGGCTTGAAGAGATGACCTCTAAGGCTCGCCTCGGCTGGGACATTCTACGTTCCAGAGTTGACACTCTGTGCTCCAGCATTCCGCGGTCTAAAATCCTTCCAGCTCTGAGATTCAGCGACTGAATCATGCAAGAAAGCATTTGGTGAATGCCCTGCAAACAATGATCTGGAAAGTATTTCATCATTTCTGCCCCACAGACTAGCCCAGCTTCCCTCTATGTATGGTTCAGGTAGCGCTTCATAGGCAAAAACTTGGTTAATTTTCAATCCACCAACCCTCCCCACCCTGCTCAAGGCGGGTATAATTTTCTTTTCCTTTGAAAATTACTCTGAACGTTTTTATCTGTGTACACGTAGAATATAAGTTCTTTGAGGGAAGCGGGGGAGTGTGTGTGCCCAGCACAGTTCAATGAAGCTAGTGAGGGCCTACGATGGCTAAGGCACTGTTGTTACACACCGTCCCTTCATCAATAGTTGCTGATGGATAGATGATCATCCGCACCAGGGCAGCCCCAAAGACCCAGAATCGGGGGAGACAATGAACTCCATCACTCGGCTTCATCTAGACTCCCATTCTCCAGTTCTTGGAATCACAGAAACTGATGGAATCGAATGATCTCTGAGGAAGAGACCTTAGAACATAGTGACTTAGGGCAAAGCATGCGATCACCTTCAGAGAAAGAACTGTTGGGAGTCGGATGCACATGGAAGCACAGGATTTATCACTTCTTTATTTGGGGCTTTGGTTTTATATGATTATTCACTTACAAGAATAAACAATATGGAAATATATTTTGCGTGATGATACATGTATAATCCAGACTGAATTGTTTGTCAGCTCCTTGAGGGGGGAGGGAAGAAGGGAGGGAAACAATTTGGATCATATAACTTCAGAAAACATGTGGGAATTTGTTATTACATGTAATTGGTAAAAGAAGTTATAATAAAAAAGAACATAGTACTAAACCCTTGCCTAAAGATTTTTCTCTAAAATATCAACGAGTAATCACCTGGCCTCTACCTGAATAGACATCATGACCAGGGAGCTCACTACCTCTTGAGGAAGCCTTGTCTGCCTTTGGACAGCTCTGACTGTCAGCTAAGTTTCCCAAACATTCCCCTAAATTCGTCTCTGTCACCTTCATGCTTTGTCTGAGTTCTGTCTTTGGAGGTCAAGCAAATCACATCTAATCCTTCTTCTATATTATAGCCTTACAGAGATGTAAGGCTAGCCAGCTATCACGTTGCCTTCTCTGCTTTGTGTTAAAACAGCCCCAATTCCCTCCCGGATCCTTGTATAGCTCGGTCTCTAGCTCCTTTCTATTCACATTCACAAGCAAGTCAACAAGGCCCATGTGGATGCTGGTTTATAGATCAACAAGACCAACACGGATGCTGGTTTACAGATTAACAAGGCCAACATGGATGCTGGCTTTCTGGTCAACAAGGCCCACAGATTTCAGATAAATACAATGGAGAATTAAAGTGTGATTTTAGTGGGAAGATCACCAGGAAAATCAAGTCCAAGTTCTGGTCCTGCCACCACTAGGTACCGGCGTGACTTGAAGCAAGTTCCTTTTCACCTCTTGGACATCTGCTAAATGAGGATGTCTTAAGCTCTGGTCATATCTTAGGCCTAAAAATTCTCAGTCCAAGATCTCTTAACTACTACAAGACTGAGGGGGCAGTGTAAAAAATAGACTCGAATACAGGACTACAATCCCCATGAGCCTTTGCTCCACTTCCCCAGAATGCCTTGTAATCTCACCTGGGCTGAGATCGAGAAGGGATTTAAACTGATTCAAAGGCTTTTGAGAGGGCTCTCGGGTCTTTTGGACTTCTGTTTTGGAGCAGAGGCGTCTCTTCCATGATGTGAGGTTATTTTGTCTAGGCCTCTAGCCTAGGCACATGTTTCTTACTTGTATATTTTTTAATCTTTAACCTTTAATAAACCTCTAAAAAATATAATACTCCTTGCAGAGAGAAACTAATTTCTACCTGCCTCAGTCTCCCCATCTCCCCTAAATTTTAACTGTTACATGGTTTAACTTTGTGATTTTAAGTTCATATATTACTGGATTCAATATTATTCTGCTCGAACTGAAGGTTAATTGAATTTATTTTGAATGTACTGAGTTTTAAAAATTCTGTTGTTTTTCCCCTATAACTATTGAACAAATATTATTGTGAATAAGCCCATATATGAAAAAACAGCTTTTTTCTATTTTGCCGAGGATAGATGGACTTCAGAACTGGTTATAATTGTATTAACAACCTTTGGAAATTTAATGTGCTAAATACCTCAAATGATTTGATTTTAAGGGTTTTTTAAATATGATTTTTGGAATTTTTTTAAACAATCTGGTTATTTTTGCCTGCCCCTACCACGAGGTAAGGCCCATTACAGTAGCTGAAGTGAAATGTATTTTATAACCCCCAGCCTTCCCACATGTGAATGGAAGTTGGGCAGTTAATCTCAGGGCATTTGTATCCCTATAAGCCTCCAAAAAAGGAGCACCCCTTTATTTATGCTCTTCAGCTCACTATTTTACTTCTACCAGAATGATATATAGATTTCCTGATTATCTTCTAAACCCAAGATGAGTTTTACTTTGTTTAAAAAAATATGTTTAAATACCAAGGTTGAAGGATTGCTCTGTTTGTAAAAACTGTGACAAATGTCCATCAATTCATAGGTTTTAAAAATGTCATACAGCAACTTATGTGAAATATGAAAGTGTGTTTGTTTGCTATTGTAATTAATTGGGCTATTGAGAATTTTGGGGATTTTGATATCTACATATTTGTACTACTGTATTTTTAAAGATGAAAAAATTGTTAACCTTGTTCAATTCATTTGCCTTCTACTCACAGTGATCATGGCCAAATACAAAGAGGAAATGGATCTCATTTTTTGGTGAGAAAACCTTGTATTTTTATATTTTCTTAACTGACACATAGTGTCAATGATTATAAGCTATACTTTTGAATTTTTTAAAGCTCTTTTATTATATGTTTCTTGCATGTGCAATAAACTTTTTCAGTTTTTTTTATTATTTTTTCTCTCCTTTTTATATTTGAAGCACATGTCACCAGCATTAAGATTTTCTTTAACCTTTTGATTTTTCAGTACTACAAGTGTAAGATACATTTGTCAGAGCATGCCCAAAAAGCTTGTGACTATAAAAACGATGCCACTAATTATTTAAATAAATTATGGGACTTTACTTAATGATTCTGTCTGATTCCAGGACAAGATATACACACAAGAGCCATTGCACAGAGCCAAAGAAAGGCCAATCCAAGATGGATTGATGCACTTCTAGGCCAATACAAAGGTCTTGAATCTAGTGTGAAGACTCGAGGTTACTATGTTTAACATGTGTTAAGACATAGGCTTTCCTTGTATCCACACTCACCCTGAAGATACTCACAGACGAGTATCCCCGAAACCTTGGCTTCTATAATCTGGTCCCTTTCTTTTCTGCCTCTCATAGTGTGGTACCTTTCTGTAGTCCTGGCACTGACTGGGTAAATGCATCATTACTTAGATCATTTTGATTGGGCCCTGATTGAAGGACCTGTTATAGATTTATTTTTCTTCTACTTGGAATTTTTACACATAAGACTTTGATAGTCTATATTTTCATCGAGAAATTTTTCTTTTCTTTTGGATTTTCTGATGTCTTTTTAATATCTCTTGCCAATTGATTCATATACCTCATACCTCAGCCATGCATCCCTAACTGATTCTGAATCTTTCAATCACCCACAACATGGGGGAATGTAAAAAAAAAAAATCATTATTTAAATTGCAAAGTTTAAATTCCTTTTGAGAAGAATTTTAGGTAAAGAAGATGCTACCTCTCTGAATCCAGAACTGAACTGTTGGAGAAGCCACCATGAAGAAGCCTCCAGACCACAAGTTGCACAAAATTGAACTTTGGGTGTGGTTGATTGAACATTTATTTGTATGTATACTTTTATGCCAAAGGGGACTGCCCCCTAATGGCTTTTTGTCAATGTGTTCAGCAATTATTGGTTTTATTCTTTTTTCTCTTATCCTCACACTATTGCAATCTTTTAAGTTTATTATGTTTTTATGATCCTTTTGGGGAAAAATTAATTTTTCCAAAATGATCACACGAGGGAATGTAAAAAATAGACTCGAATACAGGACTACAATCCCCATGAGCCTTTGCTCCACTTCCCCAGAATGCCTTGTAATCTCACCTGGGCTGAGATCGAGAAGGGATTTAAACTGATTCAAAGGCTTTTGAGAGGGCTCTCGGGTCTTTTGGACTTCTGTTTTGGAGCAGAGGCGTCTCTTCCATGATGTGAGGTTATTTTGTCTAGGCCTCTAGCCTAGGCACATGTTTCTTACTTGTATATTTTTTAATCTTTAACCTTTAATAAACCTCTAAAAAATATAATACTCCTTGCAGAGAGAAACTAATTTCTACCTGCCTCAGTCTCCCCATCTCCCCTAAATTTTAACTGTTACAGCAGTGAGGTGGCTTAGTGGATTAAGGCCCAAGTCTGGAGATAGGAAGTTCTGGGTTCAAATTTGATATTTCCTAGTTGTGCAACCCAAGGCAAGTTGCTCAACTTCAATGGCCTAACCCATACCTCTCTTTTGCCTTGGAACTGATACTTAGTATTAATTCTAAGACAAAAGGTAAGAGTTAAAAAAAATCAAACAAACCCCAAGACTGAAAAATAAAGGACAAGGGATTATTCTATTTTTTTTCCCAGCTATGGGAAGGGCATAAATACTTAACAAGCTGGAACTTTAGAGAAATTACTGTGATTCAAGTCCTAGGGAGTTGCCTGAGGCTTGCCCAGAGTCACAGGGCTGGTTAAGTGTCAGAGGTGGACAGAACCCAATTCTTCCTGATTCTCTGTGGAACCACTAAGCCACACAGCCTCTAGAAAAAAGTACAAGATAATCATTCTGAGACTCTGCCCACTACCTATCATATTGGCAAATACAATAAAAGACAATAAAATCACGGGTGCAGCTGTGGTAAAATAGGCACCAAAATACACTGCTTGGTGGAAAGCAATATGGAATGCCATAATTAGTGACAAAAATGTGCATACCCTTTGTCTCTGTAGCACTACCATGGAGATAATAGCTCAAGGAGGAAAGAGAAAAAAGGCTCTGTTGCTGTTCAGACATGTTCAACCTTTTTGTGACTCCATTTGGGGTTTTCTTGGCAGAGATAGTGGAGTGCTTTGCCATTTCCTTTTCCAGCTCCTTTTACAGATGAGAAAAACTCAGGTCAACAGGATTGAATGACTTGCCCAGGGTCACACAGCCAGTAAGTGCCCGAGGCCAGATATGCACTTATAAAGCGAGTCTTCCCAATTCTAAGCCCAGTGCTCTAGACGCTCAGAGAGAACTGTCCAAGAGGATTACGAACAGCATTACTTCCAGTAGCCAAAAGCTAGGAACATGCCAGGTATTCACGGATTAGAGAATGGCTAAACAAATCAGCACGGGAGGTGAGGTGAATAGAATAGAATAGAATAGTACTGTGCCACAAGAAATGACCAATAATTCTTAGAATTCTAGGAAGACTTCTATGAAGTAGAACAGAGGGAAAAAAGAGCCAAAAGAACAACACACACACCGCTTTGCAGGTGAAGATACTACGGTAAATCCCCATTACGCACACACAAAAAACTCGAATGATGGGGTATGATACAAGTCAATACACACCGCTGGTTAACAATGGGTAACGAGTGCACTTCAGATCCATGTATAACCACAGATATGCTAGGTTTCGTGGTTTCAGCACGCATGCCTCTTTTTCTTGTGCTTCTGATTATACATTTGACCACAAATGTATGTGTACTTGCTAATAGAACTCAAAATAAAATGTATATGTTAAGAAAAGAAGCCTGGGGCTCTCTGAGGATGGAAAGGCCTTGCAAGGCGAGCACTCCTGGTGCAGGAAACATTCAAGCTGTGGCTGGATGCCTGCCTGTCGGGCATGTTCCTGAGGTGCCTGGGAAGGGAGGTGAATCAGATGGCTTCTAGAATGAGGACATCATGCCAGGGCAGGGCAAACCGAAGGGGCTGTTTCCAGAGACACCCCGCTTGAGTCAGTGAGTCCAAGAGCATTTCTCAGGTGGCGAGTGACTCTGTGTTAGGCCCTGTGCTAATGAAGGGGGTAGCAGATGGAGCAAAGACCTTGGAGAGCCCTGGTTCGAATGTCGTCCCACCTCAGATGCTCACTAGCTTATTTTCTCCGAGTCTCTGCTCATCTGTAAAATGTGGATGATCATATCTAGAGTATTTCTCTCACTAGCTGGTTAGGAAGATTAAGTGAGGGAATGTAGGCAAAGTGCTGTCCAAGCTTGCATCTACAGTCAGTTCCCATCTTTCTGGTATATAGTTTGCACAGTGCTGGTCTGCCTTTAGGAAAACCTACGACTAGGGCTAATAGCTGTGGCCCTGGGCGAGTCACTTAAAACCTGTCCAGACCTGGATTTCCTCATGTGTCAAATGAGGGACGTGGGGTTGGTCTAGTTAGACTCAAAGAGGGATGGATCTTTGCCGGTGCAGTAGACTTAGACAATCCCTTGGACACTGAGCTTAGTCGCTTAGGACCAGATGACCGTGAGGTTCCTTGGAGCTCCGGAACGATCCATCTATGAACCTAGAAGTCACTTAACCTCCCAGGGTCTCAGTTTCCTCATCTGCAAAATGAGGGGTCAAATTAGAATACCCCTGAGGGCCTTTCTAGCTCTGCCTCAGAAGAGTCTAGGACTCCTACCTATGCGCAGAGAAGTCTGCATACCGGAGCACAAATGGCCACTCTAGTTTCTGCTTAAATGCTTTCTTTGTTCTCAGAGAGGGTTCCATTCCAGGGGTAGATGCAGAGGGAAAGAGGGAGAAGGAGGAGGAAGAGACAGACAGAGAGAGATAGACAAGAGGATTGTGCTATAAAAACAAAATGTATTTTATGAAAATCCCCTAAAACAAGCCTCATTAAAAAAAAAAAGTACTTGCCAGGAGTTGTACAAATCTAATAAAAAGACTTTCAATTGAAAAGGAAGCAGGACATGGGAGAAAGTGCTTACTTGGATCCCCCAAGTTCAATACCATCAAAGGCTGCTACAGTGTAAGACGACTAGGGCTAGATAGACTAAGCAATTCAAAGGCGATCAAAATGAAGGAGCCATTACTAAACACTATATATACCTAAAATATCAGCCATCTCTATAGAAATGAACAAAGCATGTGTGACAAGCAAGATGAGCTTTCCATAAATGGAAAATCGCGCTGAAAGCTCACACCTTATTTAAAAGGAACAGAATGGTTGGTAAAAGATAGTTGGAATGAGGCAGCATTGCACACATTGGGGTTTTTCTTTAAAATTCTTTTTTTTCAATTAAGAAGCATTTATTCTGTTCCCCTCTCCCAACCCCCTCCAAACGAGGTCTTATCTCTATGTATCCCTGCCACTGGGGAAAACGCCTGACACCCACTAGGAACTGATTTGTCAGGGCTGTAGCAGCAGGACTTGCTTGGAGGGGTGGGAGAGGCTGTGATCGGATGCCCCAGAAGCTGCCTGATCACTTCCCTCTGGGAGATTCTGTGTTAGGAGCTACTAAATTGATTTAATCTGTGGCTCTGGGTAACTCGGGCAGATGAACTTCCAAGTGAATTAAATGCTTCGCATTTAGTGGAGAGCTTCATGTGCTCGGGCAGTCCTACTTTAAAAAACAAAACAAAACAAAAGGCAGTATCGTATATAAGAAGACATACTCGTGAGGAAATCCAGGAACAGAGCATGGAGACAGAGAGCATTTAGGAAAAGATTAACATGGGCAGAAACAGGAGTGGTTTGGTGATGAGAGCATACTACAACACCTCCTGGATGAGTACTTTGGGAAGGAGAACTGGGAGACAGCAGGGTCAGGAAAACCTGGGGTGACAATTGTGCCAAGGGCTGTAGGGATGTCAAGAATGAGAACTGAGGAGAAGGCAGGGACCTGAAGTGGGCCCTATGCTGGCCCTCAGCCCAAGGCTGAGTGGACCCTCGGAGCCCCTCCAGTTGGATGGGACTCCACAGAGCTCGTGCCTGGCCTTCATCATCTCTCTCATCACCCAGGGACGCCTTCATCCATTTGCCAATGGAGCACCAGAGGACGACTTCACAGGAACAATATCTGAGCTTTCAAATTGGTAACAAGGAGTGGGAAGGAATTATTCACCGTTCAAAAGAACTCCCCACTCCTTTTGATACCTAGCTCCCCTGGAAAATGTTTCAATTAATCAAACTGTGATCCATACACACCTCTTTTTGAACACTGGGGGCATTGAAGGGGATCCAGCTGTTTTCATCTGCTCCTACCCATAGCTTCAGAAGCAAGTCTTATTAATGTATCCTGCTCTTTTCTTCCATTAGACTCTGAGCCCTTCAAGAGAGGGATCAAAGCCTCCCATTTGTTTGATGCTGTCTGCCTAGATCAGCACTGGGCGGGGGCTCCAGAAATGTGTCTGGATAACAGAGCCCCCCCATCCCATTCTCCAAAGGTGGGCTGATCTCAGCCAACACTAAGGCTCTGAGAATCTGGGCTCACCACCCCAAGAGAAGCTGGCATGGAGAAGGGCACCGGAGTGACATGAGTAAAGCTGTTTTTGACTTTCTGGTTCCAGACACACTGGAATGCATTATGGAGGAGAGAGAAGCAGAGGGCGTATGGGAAATCCAAACAACTTATAATTACTTATCAACTATTACAATCCCATTAGTTAGTTATTTGAGTTAATCTCGTGTCACCGGCTTCCAGGGGAATCTTGCCACATTTGCAACATCTTCATGCGTCATTCTGTTCCTGTGAAATTTGGAAGGATTTTAAACCTCTTAAGAGGATTATCCTTCCCAAATTTAATACCAATACCATCTCAAATCTGTTGAACGCTTTATATTTTTTAATACTCTTTCACAAACTTCATGGCATTCGATGTTTGGATGGTGGGAGGGGTAAGTAGGTTATCATCAACTAAGCTTTATTTTATTTATTTAAAACCCTCACCTTCCTCCTTGGAATCAATACTATATAATGGTTCCAAGGCAAAAGAGTGGTAAGGGCTAGGCAGTGGGGGTTAAGTGACTTGCCCAGGGTCACACAGGTAGGAAATGTCTATCAACTACGTTTTATTGATGAAAAAACCAAAGCCAGTGGACAAAAGGCCATCTAAATGAGGTTTCTCCGACTCGGCAGGCCTCAAACAGAACTTATTTTTCTTTTCTCCAAACCTACTCTCTCTCTGTTCTTGCCATCCTTCCAGTCATTAAATTTGTAACCCTGGGATAATTCCCAACTCTGCTCTCATCCCATGTATCCAACCAGCTGCTAAATTTTGTGGATTCTGCTTCCAAACCTCTCCCATCTGCAACCCCCTCTACATTCACCCCTTTCATTACTTCTGGGCCTCCCAACTGGTCACAAGCCCATCACCCTTCTAATCCATCTTCCACACAGTTGTCCATGTGAGAGTCTTAAAACCCAAATCTGCTTACGTCCCTCGCCTGTTCAAAAAGCTTTCTGTAGCTCCCTAGTGTCTCTAGGATAAAATGCAAACTCTTTCATTTGGCACTCATAGCCCTTAGTATTAGGGTCCATCCTACCTACCCAGGCTTAATACAAATTACTGGATGCCCTTTCTGAATTCTGTGCTCTAATCAGACTGGACTCTGGTCTTTGTTCCAGTCACACCAACCACATCTGAGTCCTCTGGAAGGTTATTCCCAGGCCTGGAACATGCCTCCCTTACCCTGGTCTCTTAGAACTTTTAGTGTCTTTCAAAGTTCAGTTCAAGCACCATCTGCTCCCTGCCTCTCCTTCTTCCCCTCCCCTCTTCCATGTCCCCCTCATTTACCTTGAGTCTGCTCTGCATACATCTTAGATTCACCTCTATGCATAGCTCTTATTTCCCCCAAAGGAATGGAAGAAGCGCCTTAAGGGCAGGCAGGACCCGTTTTTGTCGTTGCATCTAGAGTGCTTGGCACAGTACCTGGCCCATGCTTACATGTGGTACATGGCTTAGCTGGGGGCTGGCCGTGGGCACTGAGGGGCAGCAGCAGGAACAGGACCCTCGTGCTCTAAACACCAACGGAAAATCTGTATTGTTGATCACCTGTACTAGACCTGTAATGCTCTCCGTGCCTCATCTGTTTTATGAATTCCTCGGACTGTTCTGTATGTATTTTAGTTCTGGCCTCAGACATAACTGATGACCTGTGGTGGCCCTCCCATGTACCACATTCCCCCACCCCCACGTTCATGTTCCAGAAGGGCAGTGAGACCTCTCTGCACTGACCACGATGACAAGATGGGCAATGGGGGAACATGGGGCCTGCGCCCTGGGGACTCTGGCATTCCAGAAGACTCCCCCAAACCTGCACGTGTGCCTATTCCCTATTTATTCACCATAAATCCCCACAAACACCCCCCCCCCATCTGGCTGGGCCCGTTTTCCAGGGATTTCTGGAAAGGTGAAGATTTCTTGGAATGGCTGCCCCTCCACAGATGGGGCTGCTACTCTATCACCTCAAGAACTGCTGCTCCATCTGCCCAGAGAGGCTTCTCTACAAGCCCCAGGCAAATCCCTCGGGCTAGCTGATTAGCCCCCAGCCTATTCCCTGCTGTTAGGCTATTATGCCACCTTAAACCTCTTCTTCAAATACATTTCTTTTTTGACTTCTGGATTGAACAGAGTTTGAGTCTCCCATTCTTGGGGCCAGACCCTGCCACAAAATGGTGTGTGCTTCTCCCACTAATGGCCTGATTGACTGATCCAAGCAACACCACTCCTCGGAGTGGAGGCAGACGTGCCCCCTGACTTGGTTGACCTTGGCTCTTTCCATGTTTTCTAGCTGGGACGAATGGTGGAATTTTGAGGCTCATCAGGAAAAGGAAATAGAATTCTATAAGTTCTAGAGATGGAAGGACCTTAAGAGACGAGCTGTCCTTAGATAGATTTCAGGGGGGTCTGTGAACTTGGATGGGTAAAAAATGTGTCTTTATTTTTACCAATCCTGAAGTGAAACCTTAATTATTCGAAATTGCTATTGTGAGGAGAGTGCGGCTCCCTAGACTGTCCCTTAAAACAAAGAAGAGTTAGGAACTCCTGGACAGAGAGAAAACGACATGCAGGAGGTCACCCACAGCTTAATGGCAGAGCGCGTGCCTGGACGCAGGGGTCCGATCCTGAGCCTCCACAAAAGGGTTCTGGGCACCTCCGCTGCTCCGGTCTTGGAGCAGGATGCCTCGGGTGCGGGCCTGGGGGGCTGTTTCTGGAATTCCCACTACACACCTGGGTCAGAGGTCCAGCCCTGGTCTGCTTGTCAGACCCCAGGGAGCCTTCAAAAGCACAGGCTGGCTCTGGTCTACCTTTCGTATCCCCCCAGGGCCTGGCATGGGCCCATAGCTATGTGCAGTCTGAACCATGATTTTTTAAATCCATACCTTCCATCTTTGAATCAATACTGTGTGTCAGTTCCAAAGCAGAAGACAGGAGTAAGGGCCAGGCAATGGGGGTTAAGTGACTTGCTCAGGGGACTAGTCACCAGCTAGGAAGTGTCTGAGGCCAGATTTGAACCCGGGACCACCTGTCTCTGGGCCCGGCTCTCTATGTACTGAACCACCTCACCACCCTAGTCTGATCATGTTGATCTGACCTCAGACTCCACCTGCTGGCACGGCTCACCCTGGTGCCAGGCTGGTTCTTTCTGGTCTGTGGGCACTAGGCATGCATGCACGCACTCACCCCAGGTGTCGCATCAGCTCTGTGGAACTCTTCCCACCGACACAATTGAATGCAAGTCGGGGCCGAGGAAAGTTCTGAAAAACAAGGAGCCAGCATTGTGGGTCAACTGCTGTTTGTGTTGTTTGGGGCTCAACCCAAACAGATCTCTGGTCCTCGTTCTTTTCCAACCCTGCCACGAAGCTGAGAGTGCCCAGCCCAGATGCCACCTTCAGCAGAGGAGGAGAGAGCCCCCACTCTGCCCCTGACCCACATCCATGGCCTCCTTTAAAACCCGCCCCCACCCTTCCTGTGCCTGCAAAACCAGCCCTGAGGGGTCTTGGCCGGACTCTGTGGTCCTCAGTGCTCCTCTGTGGCCTCTGAGGCCACACGCACTTCTGGGGTGTGGGAGCTCCCCAGAGGCAGCAGAGTACGGTGACAGAGCCTGGACCTGGGTCTGGTCCTAGCTGTGCTGAGGACTGTGTGATTCTGGACAAGAGGCTCCCCTTCCCTAAGCCTCCGCTTGCTCCGCTACCAAAGAAGGGAAGGTATCAAGTCTCTGCCAGCTCTGAACATCACACTCGCTGCGGGAGGGGGTGCCACGAGCCCCCTGGCATCTGCAGGGGGCTCGGACTAGGGCTCCTCTCCTAGAACACTGTCCCACACCTAGAGAAGGTGGAGAAAACCCTCTAAATTCCTGAAGAGAAGCCTCACGGGAGGTGTGAGCGTCAGAGCTGCTGTCAGGATAGTATCCACGAGACTGTGCAAGTGGAATGGGGGCTCCTCGGAAGGGTGCTGGGCTCCCCGCCCCAGGGGTCTTTGGGGAGAGGCTGGAGAACCCCGATGAGGCTACCACTGGGTGTCAAGCAAGCGCTAGCTTGAAGGAGGGCGTTAGACTTGTTCTGTTTGGTTCTTGAGGAGGAGAACCAAGAACAATGGGCAGAGGCTGCCAAAAGGCAGACGGAGGTTGGATGACAGGAAAAACTGCAGAATGATCAAAGCCGTCTAAGGGGAATGGGCTGAGCCGGGAGGTAATCAATCTACTGATAAGCCTTTCCTGAGCACCCACCCGGGCACTCAGTTGGGCATCGTCCCTCTAGGAAAGCCTTTGGGCAGAGGCTGAAACCTGATGTTGGGTCTGTGACGGGGGAATCCCTATTCAGAGATAATGGAGGGCGGAACGATCCCTTTCGGTTCTAAAGCTCTGCAAAGAACAGCTGGCACGTGAGGACTGTTATGGGGTTTGTTTTTAAATGCTCATTCTTTTCCTGTATTCTCCAGTCATCCACCCTCGCTTCCCAGGAGAATCTAAAGGCCCGGATCCTCACTGCTGGCTCTCCTACCGGGCTGAGCGCCTCCTCCTCTCGGTGTCCTTTGCTAGGTTTTCCTCCTGCTCCCGCTCACGAACCACAGAGGTCCTACAAAGCTTTGCCCTTCTTTTGTCCCTCTCCACTAGCTCGCTGGGTGACGTCACGGGCTCTGCCGAGCTCAGGCACAACGTCCATGCTGAAGATGATCTGACGTATACGGACATCCACCTCTATCTTTATGTGGATCTCCAGCCTGGGAGTCTCTCCTGAGCTAACAGCTGGATGAACATCCTGGCCTGTCACCGGGACAGCGAGGTGGTTCAGCAGACGGAGAGAGGGGCCCGGAGGCTCCAATGTGGCCCCAGACACTTCCTAGCTGGGTGACCCCAGGCAAGCCCTTCACCCCATGGCCTAGACCTTCCCGCTCTTCTTCTTGGCAGCCCATACACTGTACTGATTCTAAGATGGGAGGTCAGGGTTTAAACCCCCAACATGAGTCTGAGAAGCGGTCCGATAGGCCTCCTTAGTTTGCCTGAGGGCTCAGAACAGAGGAGGGGAAGGACCCCGGCTTGGAGCTTTCTCCCCGACAGAATCCAAGGATGGAAAGGCATAGGTTAGGATCGCGCCCCGGCACAGCGCCCTGACCCCAGCAGGTGATGGAACAAGGGCGAGGGATCAGAGAAAGCGGGGTGCCAGTGACGGCCCCGCGCTCATCGAGCCTGGCCCGGTCCGTTCCCCAAGGACTCTCCACAGCTCACAGCCCAGCCCCCCATTTGTGCCTCAGGAGTGTCACCAGCCACCCTCGAGTCTGTGGTCTCGGAACCCAGCGAGGCTAATGAGATAATGAACGTCAGGGTTCCGAAGTCTTTGAAGCACTGCAGAAGAGGGAACTAGAGTTTCATCACTGTTCACAAATCCAGGGGCGCTGCCTGGCTGGGTTGACATCTGGGAGTCTGGCTTTGGGGGACGATGGGCTCGGAGAACCCCCGGGCCCTAGGGGAGGGGGAGGGAGCCCCACACAGATGGGGAAGTGACTGGCCCAAGCCCCAGGCCCAACTCCAGGCTGTGGTCTGTTCCACTCTAGGACACACACTCCCTCTTGTGAATCCTTCCTTTCCTTTCTTTTCTTTTCTGTCCCCCACAAAGTCTCCAGGAGCCTGCCCAAAGGAAGGGTGTCTGCCCATACCTTCTGTTAACTGAGGACAACTGGGGAAATGCTTTCTCCACGGAAGAAGAGAGGTTTCCATGGGAGAACTGGGAAAATTCTCCAAGTTCAGGGTTGACTGCTTTCAAAAATCACAGATCTTGTGGAATTATATAGTAAGGGGCTTGAGGAGTCATCTCATCAATCCTTTCCTTTCCCTTACCCCCATTTTACTGATTAAGAAACTGAGGCCCAGAAAGGCTGTTACCAGATCAGAATTCTAGAGTTAGAAGGAATATCAAGGTGACCTAATCCAAGCCTTTCTTTTTACATTTGAGCAAGTTGAGGCCTAGGGAGGGTAACTGGCTAGTCCAGGGTTATAGAGACAGCAGAGCTGGGCCTCACACTCAGGTCCGTAGACTTAGGGTCAAGGTTCTTTTCACTATACCATGCCTGTAAGACTGCCTGCCTGTCTTCCCTCTCCTCTCCCTCTTCCACTTTACCTTCAGTCTGATAATCAATATTGCATATTGACTCCAAGGCAGAAGAGTGGTAAAGGATGGGCCATGGGGTTAAGTGGCTACATGGACAGACAGCTAGGAAGTGTCTGAGGGCGCATTTGAACCCCGGACCTCCCATCCCTTGGCCTGGCTCTCTACTCACTGAGCCATCTCACTGCCCCTTGACATAGTATTTTTCAAAGCCACAGGCTGGCTCTTTGGCTTCTACTTCAGGTTTATTTGGTTTGGAGAAGAGCACCCTAGAGGGGAAAACATTTTCCCCACCCCAAGTACCTTGAAGAAGTCTTTCATCTCTGGCCTTCTCATTGCTTCCTCTGTGAAGATGTGTTCAGCCCCCAGGCCCTTCAGTCTGTCTGTCAGCTTCTGGAGATCTGGTCTAGGCTCCAAATATAACCAAATGACCTGAGTCAGGCTGGGGCAGGGGAGTAAAGCTCCCCACGTGACGGCCTGTGGGCCCATCTGCCACAGCTCCAGGCTTCCCAATTCCCAACAGCCAGAGACTCTCATGGGACTAATCTGGGCTCTTATCTCACTTTTAAAGGGTCCTGACTCCGTCTTGCCCCCTTTCTCATGCTGTTTCTGGTGAACAAGCCAGTTCACCCCCTTTCCGCTCTTTCTCAATGGCAAGGCTGGCTCCTGAGAGCATGCCAAGTGCCACCTGACAGCACATGGGCATCCAGAGCTAACGGAGAGCCAGAGCAAAAGCAAGTGGCCCCAGAGCCCCGCCAGAGGAGCTGGACCACGCTGCTGAAGCTCAAGGCTTGGGAAACTCATTTTGCTCAAAGAGCAAATCATCTCAACACTCCCAAAGAGCAGCTGCTGTTTTGAAAATAGGGGCCCCGTTCTTCTTATAGGATAGGAGTAACAAACAAGAGCGGGCATCCCACAAAGGGAGCGTCTCTCCTAATTCCTGATTTTTAAAAATACATTCAACCCCGTCTGCCTGAAACCCACCCCCATTTCATTCCCCAAGGCTGATGTTTTTGGGCTCAAGCATAGCAGAAAGGAGGCACAGTGCTTCTCTGAGGTTTCTGCTATCTCAGATTCTGCTAAGAGCCAGGAAGAGCCTGTTTAGCCTTTCTCCAGTGTCCCTGAGCCACTTCGGTATAGATGGTCCTTAGGGCCTTCTGGGAAGGTGGCCTGTGCTCAGCTTTCTGGCCAGACATAAGCCAGCCTCCTCCCCAGCTAGGCCAGTTGCCTGGCCTCTGGCCTTTAGCCAAGGCCCCAGTAAACACCCGGAAGGGCAGCTTGAAAGCACAGATTGAGACTGTGATAAGGCCAAGGAGTCACAGCAGGGCTCCCCCTCCCTCACCTGTCTCGGACCACATTGATGGTTCTCAGACCCAAGGCTGCAGCAATCTGAATGACAGCTTGTCCCACTCCACTGTTGGCTGCATTCTGGATGATGGAGTCCCCTAGAGAGGTGGAAAGAGAAACAAGTCAAGAGGACGTGTGTTCTCTGCCCAAGATCTCCCAGGGCAGGCTCACTCATACTGTTGTCTCAGCCTTTAAAGTAATACTGCTGGGGGCAGCTAGGTAGCTCAATGGATTGAGGGCCAGGCCTAGGGAGGGGAGGTTCTAGGTTCAAATGTGGTCTCAGACACTTCTCAGCTGTGTGACCCTGGGCAAGTCACTTAACCCCCATTGCCTTACCTTACCAAGAGCCCTTACTACTCTTCTGCCTGGGAACCAATACACAGTTTTGATTCCAAGACAGAAGGTGAGAGTTTAAAAATAATACTGCTGTCATTTGTGCTTGTTAAGGATCTTCCATATGCCAGACACCGTGCTAAGCTAAGTTCTGAGGATACAAAGACTGAAACGATTCCCACCTGCAGTGAGTTTCCATTTCTCCATGATGTCTTCCCTTTACTAAAATCACTTTGGGGCAGGGTCCCAGGGCCAGACAGAGTCTTACAGTCCCTCCCCAGTCCCTGTCTGCTGAGTATTCAAAGATCCTCTCCTCAATCCCTGTGGATCTGAGAAAGGAGCAGTCACCCTGACCTAATCTGGTCAGAGACAGGGTTAGACAGATAAGGGCCCAGTTCAGGAGAAGTAGAGGAAGGCATTCTTCCTCCAGGGATATAATTCCTGACACCCGGATTCAAGATATTTATCTAATCCCTGATGACAAAATGGTTAGAGAAGCCCCAGTATTCTGAGCATATGCTGGAGGGCAGGGAGACACTGGCAATCTTGCTAAAGGAGGGAGGGAGGGCAGGAGGTTTTACTGGATGGCTGACTGGGGTCCTGTTTTACTTAACTCTCTCCATGATCTCTAAAAGGCTGAAATTTCATCCTGGAAAACAAGAGGTCTGGATTACAGGGTCCCTGAGCTCCTTCAGGACAAAGTCTCTTCTAGACTTAAAATTCTATCTCCTAAGATCTCTCCTAGCTCCTATGTGCTCTCATCCCTTGAAATCCTGATGTTCTGTGCTTTAAAGCACCTTCTGAAAGCACCTGTCATTCAGTGTTCCAAGGGCTCCCCTAGCTGATACTTTCTGTTCTAAACTCCTTCCCAGCTCTGACATCCCATCCCTTAAGTTTCGCTCTGATCTGCTGTTCTGAGAGCCTTCAACTTCTGAAATTCTGCTCCAAAGTCTCCTCTAGCCCTAACATTCTATGAACAGAGGAAGCAGATACTTCTCTGGTCTAAATACCAGCATAGTCAAGAAACCCAAACAAAATGGTGAGAAAGGCTCAGAGGGCGAACTTGTATTCTGCCTGTTTAAGATGATGATGAGGGAAGTCAGCTGATCTCTACATATAATATTTGAAAATAAAAGTAGGAAACACTTTTCCCCACATCTGGCAAACCATGCCTACCATGCAGCGAGGCCCAGGAAATGGCCCCCATTTATGGCAGTAACAGGCAGAGTATCTGGGTATTGTAGCACCTGGAAAGCAGGAAGCCAGCGGTGTCAGGAGCACCAGAACAGCCAACTTAAAGCCAGCGCTCCTCACACGAGGGCTCCTGCCAGATCCCGGAGAACCTCTCTGGCCTAAGGCGGGGACTCACTCCCCCACCAGAACGACTCTTCATACAGGTTATGGATGATCAGGCAACCCTAGATCATAAAGAAACGACCCCAGGTAAAACCCAGGGGAGAACTCACAACTGTGCCCCGAGTGGAGTCTGACCCAGAACCTGGTCTTTACTCTTCTCTAAGGTAAAGCAACCACTTCTGATGCACACATAGAGTTTACAGCCCATTAGGCGAGAGAACGCACATATAGATCACACAGAGTCAGATATGACTGAATAATAACAAAGCCTTTAAGTCATAGTTTTTCATTCCTCAGTTGACTGAAAGGGAGTTTCCTCCATACAGCAGCCAGCAGTGTAGGAAGGGGAGTTCCTAGCTGGGTGACCCTGGGCAACTCACTTAACCCCAATTGCCCAGCCCTTATCGCTCTTCTGCAAGAAAAAAAACCAAGAATGGATAGGGAAGCTGGAGCCAGGTTGTGATGAGCTTTAAATGCTAGATGGAGGAATTGCTATTTAACTCTAGTAGTGGGGAGCAGCTGGAGTTTACTGACCTTCAGACGTCTCTGAGAGATGTGTAGAGGAAGGCCTGGAGAGGGAAGGAGAGCCCGCGGGAGCTACTGCAATGGGGGGTGGGCTGGGGAGGGAGTGGCTGGAGTGGGAGCTGGCTATGGAGAGCCCACAGGATGGATGGCAGATGTTGGGGGTGAGAGAGAGGGAGACACCCAGGGCTGCCCTCGTCCCTGCAGAGGGCCAGGGGGTCCCCGTGACTTACCTGGTCGCAGCTGCTCGAAGTCTGACAGCATCCGGTAGGCAGTGCAGGGGTTCACCCCCAGGGTGGCTGCACAGAGCAGGGGGATATCGCTTGGGATGCTGATCAGGGACTTTTCACTCATCACAGCCTCAGTCTGCCAGGTGCCTGGGTCAGAGAAGGTCAGTGTTGACACACCAAAGAAGTTGGGTTGTTCCCCAAAATGACCCAGAGGCCTGAAGTTCAGTCCTCACCCTCTCCAAATGTCATCTCTCCAGCTGCCCCTCTTAAGGACTTACTAAATGGGAGGGGGGAGGCAGCTAGGCCACATAGCAGAGACAGCCCTGGCCTAGAGTCAGGAAGACCCAAGTTCAAATTTGCCTCTGACACTTACTAGTTGTGTGACCCTGGGCAAGTCATTTAACCCTGTGTACATTAATTTCCTCATGTGCAAAATGAGCTGAAGAAGGAAATGGCCAACCATTCCAGTGTCTCTGCCAAAAAAAAAAACTCCAAGTGGGGTCACACAGAGTCAGACATGACTGAATAACAACAAAGCCCTTAAGAAATTTCATTCATCAGTTGCCTGAGGCAGGTTCATCATGGCAAGCTCCCTATATCCATGAAATCGAGTTATAGCCCTCAAAATCCCCTAGTTAAAACAAAACAAAAAACCGCCCTCCACTGATGAGATCCGATATAGAGACTATTCACTCCGAACCCTTTATGTTACAGAGGAGGAAGGCGAGACTCCCGAGAGCGTCTAGCCCAAAGTCACACAGCGGCCAGAGCCATGAGGAGAGCCCAGGCCTGCTCACTTCGGTCTCGACACCGCACTTTGATGATTCTGGAAGAGAAAGTGAAGCTGATGACTTGGTGCAGCTCTGCCTCACTTACACCCAATTTGGGCTCCAGTCAAGAGATCAGCTGGGATGCCACCGGTCCTCTTAGAAGATGAAGGATGGACACCACTACCTTGTACGTAACTGGCGCTGGAGAGAGTTGTTTGCACGGTGTCTCCCCCAGAGGGCAGGGACTGTCTTTTGCCTCTTTTTGTGTCTCTGTTCCTTAGTGCCTGGAGCATAGTAGGCACTGAAGGAGGAGAGATAGTGCAGCTATGGGCACAGTTTTTATTTTGGATATCGGTCAATCCCAGGGGTCTCCGGGCACCAGAAACAAATCAAGAAAGGTCATTCTGATCTCCTGAGGACCAGGGCTCTTCCAGAATGATAGTCTCTGAGGCTCTGTTATGTCAGGGATTGGGCAAGGACAACTTTCCCTGGTAAAGCACAAGGATACTGGAGCAAGATTTCTTTTAACCTTTTTTTTTTTAAATGCTGTGGTCTCCTCTGGCACTAGAGCAAAACCTACAGACCTCCTTCTCAGAAGGTTTTTCAATGCATCAAATAAAATCCAATGTATTTTCAGACATGCAGATGCGTATAAACTTTGGTGAGGTGATAAGAGATACAGGGGGATTGGGGAGATAGACAAGTCCTAAGCCTGGAATAATAATAACAACAACAACCAAATACTGTCATTTTATGGACCCACACAATGGTTTTCAAAACACTAAATTGTAAAAGAAGAGTCTCAAGATAGTCTCAAAAGAGATAACAACTGCTTTTATTTGAACCTCACCAAAAAAATTAAAAGGAGAAAACCCCAGAAATAATTAAAGCCAGAGGGGTTAGAGAGAGGCTGAAAAAAGGAGTTAAGAAAGAGGATTCAGGGAAGGGTGTGGGGGTGCTAGGCTCTGTGACCTTGAGTAAGTCCCTTAACCTCACTCATGCCTCAGTTTCCTTAACTGTAAAACGAGGGGGCTAGATTCAGTGGCCTCTAGGGTTCCTTCTGGCTCCATGCTCAGGATCAGGCCTGCCCTATTCATATGCTGAGGAAGGGAATCCCTGGTAACATCATGAAGGTCATCTAATCCAGCCACTTTGCCGGATGAAGGAGGAAACTGAGATCACAAGACAATTGGCGGCATGCCAAGCTCACACAGAAAGGCGGATTTGGGAGGATTTCTCTTAAAGTTTTGACTTCCTCATTCATTTCTGTGAATCCTTATCCATTTCCCTTTAGCAACCAGGGCCTTAAAGCCTCAAAAGCACCTTCTTGTGTGTGTGCTGGAGTCAAGGTGGTTGGGAGAGAAAAGGAGAAACAGCTGGTCCCATTCAGCAGTGGGCCTGGCAGCTGGTGGAGCTGCCCCTGGGCAAGGAAGCACTCTGGGCCTCTGAAGACAGAGGGCAGGTGGGCCGAAAACTAAGACACAAGGGGGGAAAATCAGCTGTGTGAGCTTGGGGCAGTCACTCGACTCCTCCTCAGCCTGTTTCTTCCTTTGTGCCTTCCTTCTCTCAGTTTCCTTGTTCTCCAGACCACTTGTTTGTCCACAGTGTTTGCATGTTGTTCCCCCATCAGCCTGGGAGCTCCTTGAAAGCAGAGGCTGGCTTTTGACTTTCTCTCCTTAGTGCTTACAACAGTGCCTGGCACATAGCAGGAGCTTAATAAATCCAAGTGCTCTGGCTGGTGGATTCTAAGGTTCCTTCTTGCTCAGTATCTAAGGTCTAGTGTTAGCATCTTCCTGCAGGCTCAGACTCACATCTGGACTCTGCATCCCCTCCAGTCTCTAGGACAGAGCCCCGTGCAGAGTATCACAGAGGTGCTAGGCTAGGGGTTCTTATAACTGTTTCTGTGCCTTGGGCCTCCTTGGGCAGTGTCTGGTAGAGAGCCTCCCTGCTCAAAAATCATCTTTTTAAATGCACAGAATTAATAAAATAAGAGGAATACAAAGGAAACCTAGTGATCAAGATGCTAACTACCTGATAAGCTCGTGGCTTCTTGAGTTAAGACCCCTGCTCTGGTGGACATGTGAGCTCACAAATGTGGGGATTCCCTGAGAAGATGTAGATCACAGCCTGTGCAGGCTTGGTCCTTCTTTGTGACTCTCACCTGCCTTTTGTAAGACTGCGCAGAAGAGCACGTCTTGTGTGCCCAGTGCCTTCCTGATAGTCTTTGGACACTGTGCCGCTATCAGTTAACCTTTCCTCCTGCCACATGGAAGGCCCATCGCGCTCTCTGTCTCTCCCTCTCCCTCTCTGTCTCTCTCTCTGTCTCTCTCTTTCTCTCTCTCTCCTCTCTCTCTCTGTCTCTCTCTCCTCTCTCTCTCTGTCTCTCTCTCTCTCTTTCTCCCTCTCTCTCTCCCTCTCTGTCTCTGTCTCTCCCTCTCTGTCTGTCTCTCTCTCTTTCTCCCTCTCTCTCTCCCTGTCTGTCTCTCCCTCTCTGTCTCTGTCTCTCCCTCTCTGTCTGTCTCTCTCTTTCTCCCTCTCTCTCTCCCTCTCTGTCTCTCTCTCTCCCTCTCTGTCTCCCTCTCTGTCTCTCCCTCTCTCTCTCTCTCTGTCTCTCTCTCTCTGTCTCTGTCTCTCCCTCTCTGTCTGTCTCTCTCTTTCTCCCTCTCTCTCTCCCTCTCTGTCTGTCCCTCTCTCTCCCTCTCTCTCTCCCTCTCTGTCTCTCCCTCTCTCTCTCTCTCTCTGTCTCTCTCCCTCTCTGTCTCTCTCTGTCCCTCTCTCTCCCTCTCTCTCTCCCTCTCTCTCTCTCTCTGTCTCTCTCTCTCTGTCTCTGTCTCTGTCTCTCTCTCTTTCTCCCTCTCTCTCTCCCTCTCTGTCTCTCTCTGTCCCTCTCTCTCCCTCTCTCTCTCCCTCTCTGTCTCTCCCTCTCTGTCTCTCTCTCTCATTCTAGTTTTCTTCAAGGGTATCCTTGATGCCACTTGTCCTGCATGGCCCCAAGGTTGTCTTTTTCTGGGGCCGGCTCCCACCCGCCTTGTACCTTTGTACATCTGTGTTACGGGGCTCACAGACCTGGAAGAATGCTGGTGTTCAAAGGAAGACCGTGGCAACAGGGAGACGCTTGGGCTCATTAAAAGAGGATTGGGATTTCCCAGAGCAGTAGGTACATGGTAAATATTTGATGAAGGAAATTAATGAGATATGGAACGAATACATAGGCTTCAAGAAGGCTGCCTAGTGGAAGAAAAGACATTGGCTCTGACAGGGGAAGTACCTGGAGGAACTCACCCAGGCCAACATCAGCTGGGATCACCAAGTCTCCGGGCTTGACTCTTGTCACTTCGCTGCCCACTTCTAACACCTGTCCGACCCCTTCATTCCCTCCAACTGCAGGTAGTTTAGGCAGAAGGGCATAGGTCCCTGTGGGCAAAAAAAGGGACACGGATCATTCCCTGATTGACAAATGGTCAAAAGATACGAACAAGCAGTTTTCAGAAGAAGAAATCAAAGCTATCAATAATCATATGAAAAAATGTTCTAATTCCCTTGTGATTAGAGAAATGCAAATTAAAACAATGCTGTGGTACCACCTCCACCTATCAGATTGGCCAATATGGCAGTAAAGGAAAATGATAATGTTGGAGGGGATGTGGCAAAATTGGAATACTAATGCACTGCGGGTGGAGTTGTGAAATGACTGCACTGGCCTCTGTGTTCTTCAGGAGCAGGGCTGATGCCAGAAGCACTGCCCCTGCCCAGGGGAGGAAGGCGATGGGGCGGCTTGCGGGGGAGAAGCCAGTCAGCAAGGACCAAGGACCTGGGCTACCTTGGATCACGTTGATGTCGGCCGGGTTGATAGGGGCTGCCAGCATCTTAATCCGGACGTCGGATGTGCCCAGAGGCCGCATCTCCAGGGTCTTCAGTCTAAACACAAAACCAAACTCCCATCAGTGCTGGATTGGCACCTCCCCCTCCAGTCTGGGCAGGAAGGAGAGGAGGAAGAGAACACCAGCCTTGGGGCCCAGGCCAGGGTACATCATTCCCCTTCTCTGAGGCTTGTTTTATTTATCTGCAAAATGAGAGTACTGCCTATTCTACTCATCTAGGGCTCATGCAGGGACCAAGCGAAAGGAGGGTTAAAGTGAATCAGGATTTTCATACTGGAGTCGGTTCAGGCAGTAAAACTCTGTGCCCCCCTCCCCCCACTTCTGGGCTGAAACCACCACCTGGCTCCATCCTACTGATCATACATACTTCTCCTTCACACACTCTATGCCCCAGGCAAACCAGCCTTCCTGTCCCATCTCCCACTTCCAGGCCTCTGTTTAGGGCTGGCTCCCACACCTGTTATGTGCTTTTCCTTTAAGACTCCTTAAGGTCCCTTCCAAGTTGGCTTCAGTGTATGGCCATTTCCTTCTCCAGCACATTTTACAGATGAGGAAACTGAGGTAAGCAGAGTTAAGTGACTTGCCCAGTGTCATATAGCTAGAATCTAAGGCCAGATTTGAACTTGGGAAGATGAGTCTTCCTGACCACAAGATGGTGCCACCTGGCTGTATTCATAGTAGAGGGAACGTAGAATGTGGGATCCAAGTTGAGTCTTGAAGGAATCAAGAGGAAGAGATTAAGAGAGAGAGGATGCCAGGTTTTGGAGGATGGTCAGTACAAAGTTCAAGAGTTGTGAGCAAGTGTCCTGGGTAAGGGTAGAGACCAGCAGGTTCAGGACAGATGAATGGTGGAATCCTCAGAGGGCAGGAAGGCATAAGAGGACTGACCAGGCAGGAAGGGTGTTGGGTTGGGAAGGGCTTTAAAAGCCAAACAAAAACCCAGATTAAACTGCTTGCTAGCTTCAGAAGGGGAGAGGGAAGGGAGGGAGATAATTTGTATCATACAACTCCATAAAACTTAGGTGTAAATTCATTATTACGTGTAATTGAAAAGAAATGTATTTTTAAAAAAGCCAAAAGAGGCTTTCCTGGAGCGAGGAGGGAGCCTCTGTAGTTGGGTTGGCCCAGCTGATTTAGGAAGTTCACTTGAGCATGGGGAGAGAAGTGGGAAAGCCAATAGGCAGGTGAGGGTTTGTGAGTGGAGAGAGGGGGACATGTATGTATTTGTATGTGTATAATACACACAGATTGCATTTCAGGTATGCTGTGTTTGAGATAACCCAGGGAAGCCATGTTCTTCAATAGAGAAGTTAGAACCAGGTTTTAAGCCTAGCTCTGCCACTTGCCAAGTTACCTTAGGCAAGTCCCTTCCCCTCCATTGGCCTCAGTTTCCCCATATGAAAAAACAAGGAGGCTGGACTGGATGTCTTTCAAAGGCCTCTTTCAGCTCTAAACCCTCAATCCAAGATGATCACCCACTGTTGTTCAGGACACACCATAAATAGTGCCACTCACGGGGGATAGAACACAGCCCATGATCCTCCACCATTCATTGAAGAGACCCAGGGCTGTGATTCTGGGTGAATCCCATTCTCCCCCTAGTTCTCTTTCCTTGTCTGTAAGGCCTCAACCAGGGGCTCTTTCTTGGGGGCCACCAACTTGTTTTTTAAATATTTTGATAAATGTGTTTCAATATAATTGGTTTCCTGGGGAATGGCTGAACAAATGATGGCATATGAATGTGATGGTCTATTATTGTGCTGTAAGAAATGATTAAGGGGAACACTCTTGGTGAGAACTGGGAAGACACATATAAACTGAGAGAGTAAAGGGAGTGGAACCAGGAGAATGATTTATATAGTAACAACAATGTAAAGACAGTCAGCTCAGAAAGGTCACAGAACTCTGGTGGGTGTAGTGCAATAATGAAACACGACCCAAGAGGCCCCATGATGAAGGATGCTGGCCACCTTTGGAGAGAGAGGTGAAGGACTATACACGTGAAAGGAGACGTGGCCGAGGTGGGAGTCTGCTTTTCTTGACTATGCTTATTTGTTATAAGGCCTCAGTGGGAAGTAGAGAGAGAAAATAGCTTTTTGTTAAATGAAAAAAAAAAAAGGAGGTTGGACTAGATGGAGGGTTCTTAACTTTGAGTGTCATGGACTCATGGCAATCCGAAGGCCCCTTCTCAGAACACATAAAATAAAATACAAAGGATAGCAAAGGACACCATTTATGTTGACATGCTGTTATCAAGACACTGAAAAACAAGTTCATGGACCTCAGATTAAGAAGTCCTGGGTTAGGTGATGGAGCATCAGGCCTAGAGATGGGAGGACTTGGGTTTAAGGCTGGCCTCGGACGCCTTGAGCAAGTCACTTAACCCCTATTGCCTAGGCCTTACCATTCTTCTGTCATGGATACTTCATTCATATTAACTCTAAGACAGAAGGTCAGGGTTTTTAGATCAAATCCAACCCAAACTAGACTAGGTGATCTCCAAGGACCCTACTGCCCTTGGACTCAACCACTCTGCCATGACCCACTTTCTGTTTCTTAATAAAGTGGTGGGTGAGATTACGGCGCTTGCCAGCTGGGGGCAGCCAGGAGCCATGTTGTGCAGGGCCACGGAGGGGGAGCTGCCTCCCTCCTGCCTTTCCTAAGACTCAGCCCAGACACCTTCCCAGGCCAAGCCCAGGAATACGTCAATATCATGATCCCGCCCCACCAGTGTTTGCCTGTTGCCAAGGATACCCCTGGGGCTGGAAGGAGGGGAGGAGGCCAGGTCTGAATTCCTGAAGTCAGAGCTCTGGGGAGCCAACCACCAACAGTCTCCACTGTGGCCTCTTCCCCTCTGCCTGCTTCTCCTCCAGCCACCCCTGGGCTGCTGTGTCCCTTGGACTTGACCTGATGCCAAATGGCCTTCCCGGAGAGGGAGATCCTGCCAGAGAAGCCACAATGGCTCTTCTGAAGCCCAGACTATCCACCTGCAAGCCATGCTGCTCAGAGCAGGTGGACAAAGGCAGCCAGAAGAAAGGGAGAAGAGGCTGGGCCCCAGAGATCACTCCCTTCTTCTGGAAGTTTAGAGCTGTATGCTGTCTCTAAACAATGCCTTCTTGTAGTTAATGAACAACTATTTGTGTGATTTGGAATCTTTCAATTTACAACCTCAAACGATTCACTGTGACTCGGGTTTTTGGAGGGGGGTGAAGGCAGGATCCCCATGGGTCACAAATGCTTAACAACAAATCTTTGACTTTTTTTTAAATTACTGAAAAAAAAAATCCTGACCATCTGTTTTAAAAATCAATATTGTGTTGTATAATTTGGATTTGCTCCCTAGGGGCTTTCCCAGCTTTACATGTTCCTTCTCACATTACATGGTAACAGAGGGGGATATTAAGTTTTGTGTAGCTCTGCCCTCTCTTTTTGTCCTTGATTGTGGCTGGGAAAGCTGGCTTTTACTCAGGCTTTTACTTTTGTCCTTTTGTTTCTTCTACTTCAAGTGATTATTAATAAATCTTATAAAATATAATATTTGGAGTTATTGGATATTAATTTAAATTTTTCTGTGGCTCCAAGGCAGAAGAGTGGTAAGGGCTAGGCAATGGGGGTCAAGTGATTTGCCCAGGGTCACACAACTAGGAAGTGTCTGGGGTCACATTTGAACCCAGGATCTCCGTCTCTAGGCCTGGCTCTCAATCCAATGAGCCACCTAGCTGTTCCAATTCTGACTTTTTAAAAAACAAGTCTTACTATCCACGATCTCTTTTGTGAGAAATGTAGCAGGGCCTAGTGGACAGAGAGAGCGCTAGCCTGTGAGCCAGGAACACAGAGGTTTAGGTTCTGCCTCTGATGACACATTCTGTCTGTATAACCGTGGGGGAAAGGGAATAAACATATAGTAGGCCAGACACTGTGCTAAGTATTTTACAATGATTTCATTCAATCCTCACAACTGTGGGAGGTAGGTGCTGTTATCACTCCCATTTTACCACTGAAGAAAATTGAGGCAAACAAGTGAAATGACTTGCCTAGGAACATACAGCTAATTAAGTGTCTGAGGCTGAAATTGAACTCAGGGCTTCCCAACTCCATGCTCAGTGCTCTGTGCACTATGGCGCCTTCTTATAGCCAAGGCACTTAACCTCTTGGTGGCCCAGATGGCACTCCAAGTCTGGATGCTGAAGAGGCATTGTTGCTCAAGTGTTGGGTCTCTCTACTGGTGAAATCACAAGCTTAGCCCTTCCCTTCCCCTGGAGGCTTCCCCAACCCCAAATATAGCTGTCTTCTTGCTCATCTGTGGGCATTCCCCAGGAAGACATCTGAAGGAAGATTTAAATTCAGAAGCCTTTTATTTTCAGGTCCCCCTCAACACTATCCTATAGGCCAGTACTAGTGAACCTTTTAGAGACCAACGTGCCATGACCTGCTCCCCAGACTGTGTGCAGGCCCCATCCCTCACCCCGACAGAGAGTGCCCCCTCCCACCTGTGTTTGAGGGTGGGGGCCAGCTCCTTGCTGGCTCATGCCCAGGGGGACCCTCTGTTCCTGTATTCAGCTGCCCTGGGGGTGGAGTGAGGGGGCTGCTGCCACTTGGGGAAAAAAGACTAGTCTGGTCGGGAAGTCTGAGGGGGGAAAGGTGGCCTTATTGCTGGGTACATGTCCTTGTTGAGTCTGATTCAAATGTAGCCCCACAAGGTTGGCTCCGTCAGAGAGCTGTGACCCTGGTACCTTTTAGGCGGCTTCTATTTGCATATCGATGGTGCA